>NW_026059194.1:0-76539 GCF_023721935.1 Panthera uncia | reverse complement strand
AGTAACTTGTTTAAGAATGATGCCATCTATACAACTCCATTGCCCCCGCACTGACTGGTGGGTGGGTCACAATGGCATAATGGGTATTTAATGATCAACCTCAACCCAGAGTATCTTATATGGAAGGTCTGAAAAATACCCTTTCCCCACGGCCCCAATGCACAATCACCCTATAAATGGCCTGTGGGAAACACTTAAAGATTTACAGTTTACATCTGTGGCTATGTGATTTTCCACAGAACACATCACAGGGACCCAGCTTCTCCTCAGTTACCCCTCTAGTTCTGAATTGACTTACCTCTAGAATTGATGATAGCCTGTGAGTTCTCATTGTGGAGTGTGTAATCACGTTTACACCCACAAGGTTCTGTATCTCAGTCAATATCTCGGCGGAATACACATTCATTTCATTCCTGTAACCCACAATCAACTCACTACTACCACAGATTCCAACAAGTCAAAGCAGTTGGCCATTCTGACTCTACCTATGATAGAAATTGTGCCTATTTTTTCTAATGGTTAAGGACCACCACTTGGCCTCTGCCTAGCCAGGACCTCATCATTCCCATTAAAGCTAGGATCCCGGGATCCTGGGAAGATGGCGGCGTAGGAGGACGCTGGGCTCACCGCGCGTCCTGCTGATCACTTAGATTCCACCTACACCTGCCTAAAGAACCCAGAAAACCGCCAGAGGATTAGCAGAACGGAGTCTCTGGAGCCAAGCGCAGACGAGAGGCCCACGGAAGAAGGTAGGAAGAGCGGCGAGGCGGTGCGCGCTCCACGGACTGGCCGGAGGGACCTGGGGCGGAGGGGCAGGCTGCCGGCCAAGCAGAGCCCCTGAGTCTGGCTGGGAAAGCGGAGGGGCCGGACGGAGTGTGTTCTGACAGCAAGCGCGACTTAGCGTCTGGGAGGTCATCAGTGAACAGCTCTGCTCGTGAAGCGGGAAGGCTGGAGGACAAAGGGAGGGAGAGCTGCTGAGCCCCCGGACGGCAGAGCTCAGCTTGGCGGGGAACAAAGGCGCTCACCAGTGCCATCTCCCCCGCCCATCCCCCAGCCAAAATCCCAAAGGGAACCAGTTCCTGCCAGGGAACTTGCTGGCACCGCGCAAACACCCAACGCTGTGCTTCTGCGGATCCATCCCTCCGGCAGGTCTGACTCCCTCCCGGTGCCGCAGGGCCCCTCCGGAAGCGGATCTCTGAAGGAAAAGCGAGCTGAGCCTGCCCCTTCCGCCCCTGTGCACCTTGCTGATCCACCCCAGCTAATACGCCAGATCCCCAGCACCACAAGCCTGGCAGTGTGCAAATAGCCCAGACGGGCCACGCCACCCCACAGTGAATCCCGCCCCTAGGAGAGGGGAAGAGAAGGCACACACCAGTCTGACTGTGGCCCCAGCGGTGGGCTGAGGGCAGACATCAGGTCTGACTGTGGCCCCGCCCACCAACGCACCTTATTCAAGACAGCACAGGGGAAGTGCCCCGCAGTCCTGCACCATTCCAGGGACTATCCAAAATGACCAAATGGAAGAATTCCCCTCAGAAAAACGTCCAGGAAATAACAACATCTAATGAACTGATCAAAAACGATTTAAACAATATAACAGAAAGTGAATTTAGAATAAGAGTCATAAAATTAATCACTGGGCTTGAAAACAGTATAGAGGACAGCAGAGAATCTCTTGCTACAGAGATCAAGGGACTAAGGAACAGCCAGGAGGCTATCAATGAACTGCAAAATAAAATGGAGACAACTACGGCCTGGATTGAAGAGGCAGAGGAGAGAATAGGTGAACTAGAAGATAAAATTATGGAAAAAGAAGAAGCTGAGAAAAAGAGAGATAAAAAAATCCAGGAGTATGAGGGGAAAATTAGAGAACAAAGTGATGCACTAAAGAGAAATAATCTACACATAATCGGTATTCCAGAGGAGGAAGAGAGAGGGAAAGGTGCTGAAGGTGTACTTGAAGAAATGATAGCTGAGAACTTCCCGGATCTGGGGAGGAAAAAGGCATTGAAATCCAAGAGGCACAGAGAACTCCCTTCAGACGTAACTTGAATCGATCTTCCGCACGACATATCATAGTGAAACTGGCAAAATAACAAGGATAAAGAGAAAATTCTCAAAGCAGCTAGAGATAAACGTGCTCTAACATACAAAGGGAGACCTATAAGACTCGTGACTGATCTTTCTACTGAAACTTGGCAGGCCAAAAAGAAATGGCAGGAGATCTTCAATGTGAGGAACAGAAAAAATATGCAGCTGAGAATCCTTTATCCAGCAAGTTTGTCATTTAGAATAGAAAGAGAGATAAAGGTCTTCCCAAACAAACACTGAAGGAATTCGTCACAACTAAACCAGCCCTACAAGAGATCCTAAGGGGGATCCTGTGAGACAAAGTACCAGAGACATTGCTACAAGCATGAAACCTATGGACATCACAATGACTCTGAACCCATATCTTTCTATAATAACCCTGAATGTAAATGGACTAAATGCGTCAACCAAAAGACATAGGGTATCAGAATGGATAAAAAAAACAAGACCCATCTATTTGCTGTCTACAAGAGACTCATTTTAGACCTGAGGACACCTTCAGATTGAGAGTGAGGGGATGGAGAACTATTTATCATGCTACTGGAAGTCAAAAGAAAGCTGGAGTAGCCATACTTATATCAGACAAACTAGACTTTAAAGGCTGTAACAAGAGATGAAGAAGGGCATTATATAATAATCACAGGGTCTATCCATCAGGAAGAGCTAACAATTATAAATGTCTTTGCGCCGACCACAGGAGCCCCCAAATATATAAAACAATTACTCACAAACATAAGCAACCTTATTGATAAGAATGTGGTCATTGCAGGGGACTTTAACACTCCACTTACAGAAATGAATAGATCATCTAGACACACGGTCAATAAAGAAACAAGGGCCCTGAATGATACATTGGATCAGATGGACTTGACAGATATATTTAGAACTCTGCATCCCAAAGCAACAGAATATACTTTCTTCTCGAGTGCACATGGAACATTCTCCAAGATAGCTCACATACTGGGTCACAAAACAGCCCTTCATAAGTTTACAAGAATTGAAATCATACCATGCATACTTTCAGACCACAATGCTATGAAGCTTGAAATCAACCACAGGAAAAAGTCTGGAAAACCTCCAAAAGCATGGAGGTTAAAGAACACCCTACTAAAGAATGAATGGGTCAACCAGGCAATTAGAGAAGAAATTAAAAAATATATGGAAACAAACGAAAATGAAAATACAACAATCCAAACGCTTTGGGATGCAGCGAAGGCAGTCCTGAGAGGAAAATACATTGCAATCCAGGCCTATCTCAAGAAACAAGAAAAATCTCAAATACAAAATCTAACAGCACACCTAAAGGAAATAGAAGCAGAACAGCAAAGACAACCTAAACCCAGCAGAAGAAGAGAAATAATAAAGATCAGAGCAGAAATAAACAATATAGAATCTAAAAAAACTGTAGAGCAGATCAATGAAACCAAGAGTTGGTTTTTTGAAAAAATAAACAAAATTGATAAACCTCTGGCCAGGCTTCTCAAAAAGAAAAGGGAGATGACACAAATAGATAAAATCATGAATGAAAATGGAATTATTACATCCAATCCCTCAGAGATACAAGCAATTATCAGGGAATACTATGAAAAATTATATGCCAACAAACTGGACAACCTGGAAGAAATGGACAAATTCCTAAACACCCACTCTCTTCCAAAACTCAATCAGGAGGAAATAGAAAGCTTGAACAGACCCATAACCAGTGAAGAAATGGAATCAATCATCAAAAATCTCCCAACAAATAAGAGTCCAGGACCAGATGGCTTCCCAGGGGAGTTCTACCGGACATTTAAAGCAGAGATAATACCTATCCTTCTCAAGCTATTCCAAAAAATAGAAAGGGAAGGAAAACTTCCAGACTCATTCTATGAAGCCAGTATTACTTTGATTCCTAAACCAACAGAGACCCAGTAAAAAAAGAGAACTACAGGCCAATATCCCTGATGAATATGGATGCAAAAATTCTCAATAAGATACTAGCAAATCGAATTCAACAGCTTATAAAAAGAATTATTCACCATGATCAAGTGGGATTCATTCCTGGGATGCAGGGCTGGTTCAACATTCGCAAATCAATCAACGTGATACATCACATTAATAAAAGAAAAGATAAGAACCATATGATCCTGTCAATCGATGCAGAAAAGGCCTTTGACAAAATTCAGCATCCTTTCTTAATAAAAACCCTCGAGAAAGTCGGGATAGAAGGTACATACTTAAAGATCATAAAAGCCATTTATGAAAAGCCCACAGCTAACATCATCCTCAATGGGGAAAAACTGAGAGCTTTTTCCCTGAGATCAGGAACACGACAGGGATGTCCACTCTCACCTCTGTTGTTTAACATAGTGTTGGAAGTTCTATCATCAGCAATCAGACAACAAAAGGAAATCAAAGGCATCAAAATTGGCAAAGATGAAGTTAAGCTTTCACTTTTTGCAGATGACATGATATTATACATGGAAAATCCGATAGACTCCACCAGAAGTCTGTTAGAACTGATACATGAATTTAGCAAAGTTGCAGGATACAAAATCAATGTACAGAAATCAGTTGCATTCTTATACACTAATAATGAAGCAACAGAAAGACAAATAAAGAAACTGATCCCATTTACAATTGCACCAAGAAGCATAAAATACCTAGGAATAAATCTAACCAAAGATGTAAACTATCTGTATGCTCAAAACTATAGAAAGCTTATGAAGGAAATTGAAGAAGATACAAAGAAATGGAAAAACACTCCATGCTCATGGGTTGGAAGAATAAATATTGTCAAAATGTCAATCCTACCCAAAGCTATCTACACATTCAATGCAATCCCAATCAAAATTGCACCAGCATTCTTTTCAAAGCTAGAACAAGCAATCCTAAAATTCATATGGAACCACAAAAGGCCCTGAATAGCCAAAGTAATTTTGAAGAAGAAGACCAAAGCAGGAGGCATCACATTCCCAGACTTTAGCCTCTACTACAAAGCTGTAATCATCAAGACAGCATTGTATTGGCACAAAAACAGACACATAGAGCAATGGAATAGAATAGAAACCCCAGAACTAGACCCACAAACGTATGGCCAACTAATCTTTGACAAAGCAGGAAACAATATCCAATGGGAAAAAGACAGTCTCTTTAACAAATGGTGCTGTGAGAACTGGACAGCAACATGCAGAAGATTGAAACTAGATCACTTTCTCACACCATTCACAAAAATAAACTCAAAATGGATAAAGGACCTGAATGTGAGACAGGAAACCATCAAAACCCTAGAGGAGAAAGCAGGAAAAGACCTCTCTGACCTCAGCCATAGCAATTTCTTACTTGACACATCCCCAAAGTCAAGGGAATTAAAAGCAAATATGAACTACTGGGACCTTATGAAGATAAAAAGCTTCTACACTGCAAAGGAAACAACCAACAAAACTAAAAGGCAACCAACGGAATGGGAAAAGATATTTGCAAATGACATATCAGACAAAGGGCTAGTATCCAAAATCTATAAAGGGCTCACCAAACTCCACACCCGAAAAACAAATAATCCAGTGAAGAAATGGGCAGAAAACATAAATAGACACTTCTTAAAGAAGACATCTGGATGGCCAACAGGCACATGAAAAGATGCTCAATGTCACTCCTCATCAGGGAAATACAAATCAAGACCACACTCAGATATCACCTCATGCCAGTCAGAGTGGCCAAAATGAACAAATCAGGAGACTATAGATGCTCGCGAGGATGTGGAGAAATGGGAACCCTCTTGCACTGTTGGTGGGAATGCAAATTGGTGCAGCCACTCTGGAAAACAGTGTGGAGGTTCCTCCAAAAATTAAAAATAGACCTACCCTATGACCCAGCAGTAGCACTGCTAGGAATTTACCCAAGGGATACAGGAGTGCTGATGCATAGGGGCACTTGTACCCCAATATTTATAGCAGCACTCTCAAAATAGCCAAATTATGGAAAGAGCCTAAATGTCCATCAACTGATGAATGGATAAAGAAATTGTGGTTTATATACACAATGGAGTACTACGTGACAATGAGAAAGAATGAAATATGGCCCTTTGTAGCAACATGGATGGAACTGGAGAGTGTGATGCTAAGTGAAACAAACCATACAGAGAAAGACAGATACCATATGGTTTCACTTTTATGTGGATCCTGAGAAACTTAACAGAAACCCATGGGGGAGGGGAAGGAAAAAAAAAAAAAAAAGAGGTTAGAGTGGGAGAGAGCCAAAGCATAAAGGACTCTTAAAAACTGAGAACAAACTGAGGGTTGATGGGGGGGGGGGGAGGGGGGGGAGGTGGGTGATGGGTATTGATGAGGGCACCTTTTGGGATGAGCACTGGGTGTTGTATGGAAACCAATTTGACAATAAATTTCATATATTAAAAAAAAAAGAAATAAAAGAAATAAATTAAAAAAAAAATAATAAAGCTAGGATCCCAAGGCACCTGGGTGGCTCAGTCAGTTAAACTTCCGACTTCAGCTCAAGTCATGATCTCAGGGCTCATGGGTTCAAGCCCTGTGTCAGGCTCTGCACTGACAGCTCAGAGCCCGGCCAGAGCCTGCTTCAGATTCTGTGTCTTCCTCTCTCTCTGCCCTCCACCACTAGTGCTCTGTCTCTCTCTCTCTCTCTCTCTCTCTCTCTCTAAAAAATAAACATTAAAAAAAATTTTTTTTAACTAGGATTCCAATTTAATGGTGACACTTGAAACTATTATCTCAAAGATAGGGAATACGGATCAGCAAACTTTTTTTCTTTCAAGAGACAGACTGTAAATAATTTTTAGCTGTGAGAGCCAGTTTCTGTCATGAGTACTCACCTTGCAGTGCAAAAGCACCCAAAGATAAAGGGCATGGCTGCATCCCTTTATTTATGGACACTGAAGTAAAGCTTTACTTATGGACGCTGGAATTTGAATTTTATATCATTTCCATGTGACATAAAATACTTTCTTTTCCAACCATTTAGAAACGTAACAACCATTCTTAGTTTGCATGTCATCTAAAAACAGGGGGTGGGCCACTGGCCTTCAAGTCAAAATTTGGAAATCCTGATCTAATAGGATCTATTCTGTTATGTACTACTTCCTGGGTTCTGGCCCATCTAGAAGCAGTAAAAAGCACCTGTAGTTCCTTTGGCCTATTTACCATGTCTTCCACCCCCCACGTGAATGCACAGATCCCCCCTGTGCCGGGCGGTGGTTTAATTCTCCTTTCGGGCTTGGAGGCGTTATGGTCGGGTCTATTAGAAAAGGCATCCCCCAGGTAAGGCAACAGCCTCAGGAAATATCATTCCAAGTTCTCAGGGAAAGAAAAGGGTGATTTCCTGAGACAGGAGAGGAGGGACTATTTGAAATCGCAACAAGGGAGGTTCCGGATGATTTGAAGATTCAAATGCCTTCTGCACGAATGTCCCTACTTGAGAATCTCTTCCTTCCCAGCCAGTGTTCTGATCTTAGCAAAAGAGACTCAGGCTTAACCAGAGTTGTAATTCGGCAACCAAGCAGTTCAGTTTTAGGTCTGATCCTTCTTCATTTTGGCTCTGCAGCTATAGGCCGGAAGGAATTCTTCTACACTTGATCTTAGCCAGAAGGCCGAGAAGCGATTAGGAAGGAATTCTTTCGAAGCCTCCAGAGAACCTTTCTGGTTCTCCACTTTTGTCTTGAAGGTAAAGTAATCTATTTTTATACTCTCTGGCACACTCAGAGTCCGGCAACACTCCCCGAAAGATTTGTCATCATCCTTGTCATAATATCAGGGAGTACAACAGCCTGGTTATCTTCCAAAGCCTTGCCCTCGCTGCCTCTCCAGCTCACACCCCTATGAAGAGTAATGTAATCGTGATGCCACAGCATGCCATCTATTGCGTGTGCCCTGTGGCCCCAGGCACGGAGGTTGGCCACAAAATGACGGTTAGCAAGTCAGTCTGAGAGTTGTATCTTTAAGAGAGTCCTAAGGACTGGATCAGTCAGGATCCCGGCAGGCAACACACTTCAGATGAAGAGACTAATACAAAAACTGCTTAGGAGGCACCTAGGTGGCTCAGGTTGGTTGCACATCGGACTCTTGTTTTGGGCTCGGATCAAGATCTCACAGTTGCTGAGGTAGAGCCCCGTGTAGGGCTCTGCGCAGACAGCATGGAGTCGCTTGGGACTCTCTCTCTCCCTTTCTCTCTGCGCCTCCCCCACTAGCTCAAGCACATGCTCACTCACACGCCCTCTACGTAAATTAATTAATTACACATTACAAAATAAAAAAAACTTCTTAGAACGGTCAAGCAAAAGAACAAGTTAAAAGTTAGTTAACGATTAAAGGTTGAAGGCTAACCTTAGTCAACGTTAAGGAACAACAAGATCTGGCAAGATGTGCCGAAAACCGAGCAGAACATCATTCCCACTCTCAGGATGGAGAAGAGGAGAACGCGGTGTCGTCAGAGTTCAGTGAGAGCTGGAGCTAGGAGTGGCCACCTCCAGGGACTGTCCTCACAAGGGTTGCAGAAAGGGAAGAAAGGAAGAAATACCCAACTCGCCCTTTCCCACCCCTGCCGCCTGATTTCCTGCATCCCTTCCCCTTGGCCCAATGTAACTGGAAGCCAATGGTCAGGCAGCCCAGATGATGGACAGAGCAGTAGTCAGCCTCCTGGGGGAAGAGAATGAGGCAGAGCAGGGCCCAGAGAGGAGCTGGGGTGGATTACAGTGGGGCCAACAAATAGAATAAAGAGCACATATGGAGGTCCCTCGTTTAAGGAGGAAACGTGAGAGGTTACTTGCTCAACATCACATCGTGAGTGGCAAAGACTAGAATTCAAACCTAAGAGGTCCACCTACAGACCTAAACAATGGCACTGCACAGCCACACACAGGTACTTCCAAATACTGGAGAACTGGGGGTGGGGGGAGAAAACTCACAAGAGCGTCTTTAAGAGAAGAAAACTGGGGGGTGCCTGTGTGGCTCAGTGGGTTAAGCATCTGACTTTGGCTCAGGTCATGGTCTCACAGTTCATGAGCGGAAGCCCCATATCAGATGAGCTGGAGCCCTGCTTTGGGATTCTCTCCCCCCCTCTCTCTCTCTCTGCCCCTCACTTGCACTCTTGCCTACTCGCGCTCTCTCTCAAAACAAAACAAAGCAAAACAAAACAAAACTGTGCGGTAGCCAAGTAAGAGAGGCCTAGGGAATCGGTGATAAAGGCATTAGTGATAGCAGTAAATAACCAAATGTACGAGAGAATGTTTCTGCAGGAAAATGTTATGAATATTATCAATTTAACAATAGTAATACAAACCAAATGGGGAGTGAGTGGCAGAAGGTAGTTTAAGTGCACTGATTTCATCTTTCTTCATGGGTAATCGACAGTGACAAAGTTAATGAGTAAGAAAATTACGTTCTGTTTTTTGGGTATGAATACAATCATAGTTTTCAAATGTTATACAGTTTTTTCACTTGTGCCTCCTCAGAGAGTCAGGGGTCCAAAAGGGAGAGTTAATGTTACCATCACCCTCCCATTTCTGAACGCATCTGTCCATTTCTGTCCAAATGTGTTTCTGTTACATTTCCTGCTTTTTATTCTGGATATACCTTGGTGTTGTAGTAAAGAGAAACTTGAACAGTAAAACAGTATTTGTAGTGGAGCCCAGGCTTCGAGAGATTTCTTGAATAAAGGTTTTAGCCAGTATTTAAAAGATTAAAAAACACCACAATTTGTCTGTTCGTTAACCCCACTGACAGTGGGGATCCATTTTCCCTCAAATGATCATCCCCTCTGCAAGAATTGCTGCTTATCTTCAGATGTCAGAGATAGCATTGCTCTCAGAGAGTCAGCAACTTTTACAGCAAAGAGCCATGAGGCTTTATTTCTGGAGGGGACACAAGCATTCACGGTTTTTCACATTTTAACTCGGAAAGTACTTCTTTCTCTGATGGTGGCACAGGGTGTGCACACGGCATGGTGGCGGCCAGGCCAAGGATCAGGTTTTGTTTCTCATTTGGGTATTTATTGATGAAGGTCAAAACGGTCGCATCTACTTGTGGATTTGGACCCTTTATTATTCTTAAAGTACATTTCCTTTTCTCATTGAGCATTTTTGCCCTGATGGACTGATGCGTGTATCATAACTCCATCTTGTTGCTTAGCATTTATCCCCTATTTCCTTGTCTACGTTTTTAATCTTTCTGAATTGTTTTGAGTCTCTCCTGGGTACAGAGCTCCTGGGTTGATTCTTCACCCAACCCAAAAGCCAGGTGATGACAGGCGAGTTGATAGCTGCATTTCTGCTACACACAGTAAATAGGTAGGAAATGCTGTAGTTTGTTTCTAAATGCTTTGTAATTTTTATGGTAGTTTCCTCTCTATTCTGCATAATGTAAAGGTGAATTTTTTGTTCCCCCAAATATTATTTTTTAAATTTTATTAATTAATTAATTTATTTATTTATTTTGAGAGAGAGAGAGAGAGAGAGACTTTTATATTAAATACTCAAGTCAACCAACATATTTTTATCAGTTTCTGTGCTCATTGTGTTTTATAGCCCATATGCCTAACCACTGGGTTCACTTTTCCTTAACCTACTGCTTTTGCTAATTTTTTGCTGAGTCATTGACACAATAAACTCTTGTTTATTACATGTCTTTGTACGCCTGAAATATCTGTATTTGCTCCTCCTTTACCCACCAGAGTAGCGAGTCTGGCTGTGGCTTCCCATGTGGAACTGAACGCATTTGGCCTCCTCTACTCAGCAGGAGCTGTAATCCCCACTGGGAACCAGGAGACCAGTCTAGGTGCCTTCCACCCTGCCCCCCATTCTATGCTAATTCTGCTGGATGGAGATGTCCATCTGGCTTAAAAGTCCAGCTATGTCTCTTTGCTTTCTCCTCTTACATATTATCTTTCATTGCAGTGCCTTTGATGGAGAAAGGGGTGTTTAAAACAGATTCACTCTTTCCTCTGTTTCAAACTCTTGTTTTTCAAAAATTATTTATTATGAAGTTTTGGTTTGTTAGATTATAACTTCTGAATAGAAGGAGAAAATCAAGTTTCTCTTTTCTTCTGACATTGACATAGACCTTTTCCCCAGTAAACTCTCACTGTGTTAAATAATCTATCGTAGAAATCAAGCATGGTATACTTTTTTTTTCTTTTTATTATTAAATTCAAGTTCAGTTAAAGTTTATGGAAATTTAGACCAGTGAGCTATTAATTCTGACTAGGATTAGAGAAGGATTCACAGATTAGGGACATTTGGTCTGTGTCCTAACAGATGAACAGGAGTTGGCCATACGAATAACGATGAGATGTTCAAAGAAAAAAAGCAGAGTTCACAAAATGACCCAAATATAAGCGGTCTTACAAGGTGAGTTCAAAATATGAGCCAATTATCTCAAAACCAAGGGACTTCAATAAAAATCAGGATTGCTAGCTTCTGACAGAAACAAAACAAAAAAAGTAAAAGCTTTGGCAAAACAGGACCCAGCCCTCCAGCATTCCCACAGGGCCGGAGCAAAGGAGCTGTGCCTCTTTCAGATAGGGTGCGGCATCTGCACGGTCTTCTCTCCCTGTGCCACCTGCTTGTCCTCTGTAGGCTTTGTGTGTGGCCCCTGCAGAAAGTCTGGAAGCCTACAAAGGTGTGCAATGTATTTAGAAAAGGTTTGAAAACAAGAGAGTAATGTGATTCGATCTTTGTTTTCAAGAAGCAAGTCTGGTGGCGAAAGAGGACAGGTGGACAGGGAGGAGAGGGGACAATTTGGAAGCAGAGAAACCAGTTAGGAGGCTGTTACAATAGTCCAAGAGAAAGATGACAAAGTGTAAAACTACTTGGTAGCAACGGGACTGTCATGGAAGGTACAGAATCGGAGAATCTCGAGACATAAATCGGAAAGACTTAGAAAATGGACTGAATGCCATTTTGTGGCGGTTGTGAGGGAAAATGTGCCAGAAACTATTGAAATGTTTCTAGCTGTGGGGACTGCATGTTGCCATCCACCAAGACACGGAACTCAGAAAAGAGCAAAAGTTTTGGTGAAGAATTAATTCTGGTGGTTGTACGTGTGTGTGACCTCTTTGAATCAGAGGCTGGATCTTAGTTATCTCTGTGTCCCCAGCTTCTAACACATCTACTGAAAGGGGATCCATAAATGAATGTTGAATTGAACTCAATTAAGCTTATTGATTCTTTTAGTTGTTTGTGGGAAGGTCATACAGGTGGAAATATCCAGAAGTCAATTTGTCATTTTAGAGCTCAACAGAAAGTTTCAAGCTAGAAATACATTTAGGTGTTGTCAACATATTTATTTCCTTGACTGATTTCTATAAGTTGTATTGTATTAAGTCATATTTATTGATAATATGTGTTGATTAAAAGTTTGTGATTTTGTTTATTTGTATGATTGTCACATATGCTTAATACATTGTAATACTGAGGATTTATAGAGATTCTCACCATATCCTCTCCTGTACCTTCAGTAGTATAGATAATCCATAAAATGTTTTTTTCACCAAAATACATTTCTGATAGACTGTATTGTTGTTGTTTTTTTAAGTAGGCTATATGCCCAATGTGGGACTTGAACTCAGAACCCTGAGATGGAGAGTCTTCATGCTCTACTCCAGGAGCCCCCTGATAGTCTCTAAAACGACAACAAATTTAACTTCTTGCAGTCATCTGACAGTGTGAAAGGATGTCAAGTGATTTAAGCATAAACACCCCAACCCCAGCTTGACTGAAGTTTCAAGTCGAGTGTTTTTGTTTTTGTTTTTGTTTTTGTTTTTTCAGAAAAAAAGAACATTCAAAAATGATAAAAGCAACCTTCTTAAGCAAACACTGATATTTCACTCAAAAGTAGTGTCTATACAGTATAAACTATTTTAAAAAATGAAGTAGTCATTGTTTAAATTGCTAAGTTAGTTTTTAGCTTAAACTTGCTGTGTTCAGGGAAAAAAGAAATATGGCCTGTATTTTTAAGTATGCTATTCACATCCTCTCCTGGGTTTATCTTTCCTTTAGAAAACATGTAAGTTGTGGGGGGGGGGAAGGAAAGGAAAATGTACACAGCTTCTTTCCCAGTTTCCTGTGGTACTTGGTAACTCAACACTTAGACAACCGCAAGGGATCCTGATTCAATAAATCTAGCATGTTCCCTGCGTGGAGATACAACAGAGTTGTTACTTTGGTGACCATTCTAGAGGAAACCAGCACTATCCAGAGTGAAGTACAAAAAAACACAATGACATAAAAAAGAAGCAGGAATTCACAGAGTGTTCTTTTCTATTTCCTAATTTTTTTCCGTCTCTTTTATTTTTCATTGACAGGAGTACAGAATATCAATAAAAGTGGAATATGATTTCCCTGTACACCCGTCACCCAGTTCCAAAACTCTTCAACTCAGGGCTTTGCTTGTTTTATCTATTTTACCATCTGTTTCTTTCCTTCTCTATAACAGTGGGAATATTTTGAAGCAAATCCTTGCTATTGTATTATTTCATTCATAAATGTTTCAGTATGCATCTAAAAAAAGCAAGAACTCTTTTTTAAACATAATCAAAATGACAGTATCCTTGCCTCCCAAAAGAAAGTGATATTCTCTAATGCCATCAGATATCCAGACTGTGTTTGAATTTCTCTGATTGCATATACATGTTTGGTTTTTGTTTTTACCATTGGGTTGGTTTGGATGTGGATCCAAATAACATCCACATCCAGCATTTGTTTGTTAGGTCCTTTGTCTCTTTCAATTGATAGAGACCTCTTCTCTCATTTTTCTCCTGGCAATTCATTTATTAAAGAAACTAGAGGTATTCAATTCAGCCAGGAGGAGGTCAAACTTTCACTCTCCGCAGATGACATGATACTCTATGTGGAAAACCCAAAAGATTCCACCAAAAAACTGCTAGAACTGATTCATGAATTCAGCAAAGTTCAGGATATAAAATCAATGCAAAGAAATTCGTTGTGTTCCTATTCACCAACAATGAAGCAACAGAAAGAGAAATCAAGGAATCAATCATATTTAAAATTGAACCAAAAACCATAAAATACCTAAGAATAGATCTAACCAAAGAGGTGAAAAATCTATACACTGAAAAATACAGAAAAATTCTGAAATAAATTGAAGAAGACACAAAAAAATGGAAAAAGATTCCATGCTCCTGGATAGGAAGAACAAATATTGTTAAAGTGTCGATACTACGCAAGCAATCTACATATTCAATGCAATCCCTATCAAAATATCACCAGAATTCTTCACAGAACTAGAACAAATAATTCTAAAATTTGTATGGAACCAGAAAAGACCCCAAATAGCCAAAGCAATCTTGAAAAAGAAAACCAAAGCAGGAGGCATCACAATCCGAGACTTCAAGCTATACTACAAAGCTGTAATCATCAAGACAGTATGGTACTGGCGCAAGAACAGACACTCAGATCAATGGAACAGAATACAGAACCCAGAAATGGACCCACAAATGTATGGCCAACTCATCTTTGACAAAGCAGGAAAGAATATCCGCTGGAATAAAGACAGTCTCTTCAGCAAGTGGTGATGGGAAAACTGGACCGCGACATGCAGAAGAATGATCCGGGACCAATTTCTTACACCATACACAAAGTAAACTCAAAATGGATGAAAGACCTCAATGTAAGATAGGAGGCCATCAAAATCCTCGAGGAGAAAGCAGGCAAAAATCCCTTTGACCTTGGCTGCAGCAACTTCTTACTCAACACGTCGCCAGAGGCAAGGGAAACAAAAGCAAAAATGAACTACTGGGACCTCATCAAAATAAAAAGCTTCTGCACAGTGAAGGAAAACAATCGGCAAAACTAAAAGACAACTGACAGAATGGGAGAAGATATTTGCAAACGATATATCAGATAAAGGGTTAGTATCCACAATCCATAAAGAACTTACCAAATTCAACACCCAAAAAACAAATAATCCAGTGAGGAAATGGGCAGAAGACATGAATAGACACTTTTCCAAAGAAGATATCCAGATGGCCAACCGACACATGAAAAAATGCTCAACATCACTCATCAGCAGGGAAATACAAATCAAAACCACAATGAGATACCACCTCACACCTATCAGAATGGCTAACATTAACAATTCGGGCAACAACAGATGTTGGTGAGGATGCAGAGAAAAAGGATATCTTTTGCACGGCTGGTGGGATTGCAAACTGATGCAGCCACTCTGGAAAACAGGATGGAGGTTCCTCAAAAAATTAAAAATAGAACTACCCTACGGCCCAGCAATTGCACTACTAGGTATTTATCCAAGGGATACAGGTGTGCTGTTTCAAAGGGACATATGCACCTCAATGTTTGTAGCAGCACTACCAACAATAGCCAAAGTATGGAAAGAGCCCAAACGTCCATCAATGGATGAATGGATAAAGAGGATGTGGTGTATACATACAATGGAGTATTACTTGGCAATCAGAAAAAATGAAATCTTTCCATTTGCAACTACGTGGATAGAACTGGAGGGTATTATGCTAAGAGAAATCAGTCAGTCAGAGAAAGACAAAAAGCATATGACTTCACTCATATGAGGACTTTAAGAGACAAAACAGATGAACATAAGGGAAGGGAAACAAAAAATAATATAAAAACATAAGAGACTCTTAAATTTGGAGAACTGAGGGTTACTGGAGGGGTTGTGGGTGGGGGCATGGAGTAAATGGGTAAAGGGCATTAAGGAATCTACCCCTGAAATCATTGTTGCACTATATGGTAACTAATTTGGATGTAAATTTAAAAAAATAAATTAAAAAAATTTTTAAATGAAATAAAAAAAAGAAACTACATAATCTATTCCTGAAGAATTCAGCATATTCTAAGATTTTGCTGTCTGCGTCTGTATCATGTCATTTAACATGTTCCTGATATTGTAGTTAGATCTAGAAGCCTAATTTAACTCAGATTCAGCTATGGAGTAGAATATTCATAGAGGTACCTACAATTCAGCTCTCTTTTAGACAGCTGTGAATCAATGATGAAATACTGTTGCTTCATGAGGGGTTCAAAATATGGTAATATGTTCTCATTCCTTTGTCATCTATTAGCTGACATACCTCTACAAACTGAATCTTTATCAGTTCTGTGTTTATCCTGAAGACAACACATTCACACAATAGAAATAAATGCTTGATTCTTTCATCTTATTTACCAGTTTTCAGAAAATAGGTTGGTTCCCTCACAGCCACCAAAGTTTAAAAAGTGAGTTGTTGGGGCACCTGGGTGGCTCGGTCGGTTAAGCGTCTAACTTCGGCTCAGGTCATGATCTTGTGGTCCGTGAGTTCAAGCCCCGCATCGGGCTCTGTGCTGACCACTCAGAGCCTGGAGCCTGTTTCAGATTCTGTGTCTCCCTCTCTCTCTGCCCCTCCCCTGTCCGTGCTCTGTCTCTCTCTGTCTCAAAAATAAATAAACGTTAAAAAAAATTTTTTTAAAAAGTGAGTTGTTTAGTATCACTTGGTAGTCCTAAGTTTTAAAGTGATGTGTTTCAGCCCCTTCCAATAATTTCTGATTGATGCTCAAATTATCCCAGTACAATCAATATTTTGGCCAGTACAAGCCTCTTCAAGATGGCTCCCAAACCCTTTTGACAGAATCCCAGTAGTCTGTTCTTTCCTTACTCTTTGGTAGAACAAGATAAAAATCTAGTATATTTCCTACTCTAAACCAGGATTCAGACATTTTTCCAGGTTCCTCTATCTGTTTTTGGCTGTATATTACATTTAGAGATCACAGTCTGGGCATATTCTGATTTTTAGTGCTTAGTGTGAGAAATACCAACTGCAGGGCTGTATTTTACCTCTTGCAATGTGCTCCTTCCCACCAGAAGTCATTTACACCTGCCATTCCCTCTTGTCTGGAACACCCTTCTCTCTTCTCTCCACTTCTAACCTACTTACCTCTCTCCACTCATCTTTAATATTTTAGCTCAAACCTCAGTATCCAAGAAGGCTTTTCCAACTTCCTGGCATGATCAATTTCTCCTGATTCATGCTCTCAAAGAGCACATGCCCTTCCATACATTGGTGCTCTTGAAAACACTGCTTGATCCACACCTAATTTCATGCTAGACTATAGTATCTAAGAGAACAGGAACCATGTTGGTTTTTGCTCATCATTGTGCCTTGAGTGCCGAGTCAATGCCTGACATGAAATAACATCCTGTAGTGGGTTGATTAGTTTCTCCCGCTATCCCTGCCCCCCCCCCCCAAGAACTCATGTCCACATGGAGCCTCAGATTGTGACCTTTACTTGAAAATAAGTTCTTTGCAGATGTCCTTAGTTAAGGTAAAGCCACACGGGATTAGGGTGGGCCCCAGATTCAATGGCTGGTGTCCCCAGAAGGGGTAAGGACACACAGACACAGGGAATAAGGCCCTGTGAAGAAGTGAAGACAGGCACAGAGGTTGGAATGGTGCAGCTGTAGGCAAGGAATACTGAGGATTGCAGGGGACCACGAGAAGCTGGAAAAAGCAAGGAAGGATTTTTCCCTATAGCCTGCAGAGAGAGGATGGCCCTGCTGACAACTTGATTGCAGACTACCAGCCTCCAGTACTGTGTGTGAGAGAATACATTTATATTGTTTTAAACCACCCGATCTCTCGTACTTTGTTATTGCAGCCCCAGGAAATATGATGGGCATTACATTTTAAAACTGCATTAGGAAGGGTGATTGCTTTAAAAATCAGTGCATCGACCATAGAAGCAGCTTCTCGGCTTCTTCTCGAACCTCAGGTAGGCTCAGCCTACTCGCCTCCACTCCAGCCTCCACACCGGCCTCCACCATGTCCATCAGGGTGACCCAGAAGTCCTACAAGGTGTCCTCCTCCGGCCCCCGGGGTTTCAGCAGCCTTTGTTATTGAGGCGCCAGGAAATATGATGGGCATTACATTTTAAAACTGCATTAGGAAGGATGATTGCTTTAAAAATCAGTGCATCAAAGGGGCGCCTGGTGACTCAGTTAGTTAAGCATCCGACTTGGGCTCACGGTTTGTGTGTTTGAGCCCGGGGTTGGGCTCTTTGCTGTTAGCACGGAGCCTGCTCTGGATCCCCTGTCTCCCTCTCTCTCTCTGTCTTTCGTGTGTGCTTCCTCTCTCTCTCAAAACTAAATAAACATTTAAAAAAATAACATAAAAATCAGGGTTTCATGGAATATAATTTATCTGATTAATCAAATCCCCCACAAATCTGGTATCCCAGATAAAAAGGGAGTGCTTCCTTCCACCCTTTGCCATAAAGAGACTCTTCTCCCCACGACCCACCCCCCTGCTCCCCATGCTGAGAGCGCTCAAGGCTTGCTGATGACAGAGGGAGAAGATGGTGACTATGCCACAGAGTATGGAGATGCCTGCTTGGGGAAAATTGGGGTAGATGGGCGGACTCTTTTTGAAGCTGCTAGGGACATGGGAGCCAATATTTGCAGACAAAAAAAACCAAAAGGCAAAGAAAAAGAGGGTCTTTAAAACAGAAATATGTGAAGCCCTGGGGACTCGGAGTTGCCAATAGACTTTCAGTTTGAGAATGAGAGTCCTGTTCACGAGATCCCCGCCCCCCACCCAAGATACCTGTGGTCACCAATCTGCACCTGTTATAACACGTGCCATCTGCCTCTACTGCTCTTCTCAGCTGGTTTCTTATTCAAGGCAACAATATCCCCTTCCTTAAACCCTGCCTCCTTTTCATTGCATCACAGCTTCTCACTCATGCCATTCCACAAGAACATTCCCGATCATCTGTCCATTATTCAAAACACCCTAAACAGCTAAACGTTACCACTGAGTAAATCTCTTTAAGCAATGCAGGGTTGAGTTTGATTCCAGCAAGCAGCTAAACCCAAAATAATCCCTTCTAAAGTGCTACAAACTATAGAGTAGGTCTCATTTAATAGAAATGATGCATGACATTTACGAAGTTGTAGTCTGATTTTAAACTGATGCCTCACTCAGTGAGTGCAAACAAGTGAATTATAGACTTTCCTTTGTCTGAAAGGAAATCAGATTAAAGGCTTTCTGAGTGCGACCAAAGATCCCACCTCAAGAATTCTACTTAATGTCATACTGGGCTTGATTGAGAGTTCAGCCTCACATGGTAGAAACACTGCTCAATCTGAAGTCATAAGACCTGGATTGGAGACCTGCTACTTCCAAGCAGGGCAAGATTGATCAGGCCACTTCACATGATTAAATGAGGTGGCGGTGAGTCCAGAAGCATCTAAGGGTACGACCTGGTGTGCAATTGTCATGTAACAAAGGTGGGCGTGGGATATAATTAGATGCAGATTGGGATGACTGGGAGCAAAGGACCTCAGAGCGAAACAGAATCAGGCTCAACTTCTGAGTCGTCTCTCACTGGCTTTGCATGTTGACCTATTCAAAGGCTTTCTTTGCCTCAGCTTCTTCCTCTGTAAAGAGGGGGAGTCCATTCCTACCGAATAGGGCCCTTATGAACATTGAAAAACAGACTGCATAAAGAGAACTTAACACAGTGTCTAGCACATTAGAAGCAGTCAATAAATGCTTTTGTTACTATCATTATTCATACAATTTAAAGTTTCAGAGAGCTGCTTTATAGCGATTCTAAGTTTTTGGATGTTGAAAATACTAAGATATTGAAATAAAATAGTATTTGGACTCCCAGTGTTTTTTAATACATTTTTAAGTTTGTTTATTTATTTTTAGGGGTGGAGAGGGAGGGGCAGAGAGAGGAGAGAGAGGATCCCGAGCAGGTTATAAGCCATCAGCACAGAGCCCCGACGTGGGACTCGGTCGCACAAACTGTGAGATATCACAAACTGTGAGATCATGACCTGAGCCAAAACCAACAGTGGGAAGTTTAACCACCCGAGCTGCCCAGGTGCCCCTGGGCTGTCTTGTTTTTAACTAAATGCAAATTAACGCTAAGTCATCACAGGCTAAAATCTGAACTTTAAAATTATGATAATGATGTTAGCAAAAAAAAAAAAATGTAACAAGGGAATATCAAAATATTTTATTACCAGAATGTGATATACAGAAGATCTATCCAATCCATGTTCTTTCTCTAATAGTACTAGCAAAACATAGTTTATGAGAATATTCAAGATAGGTAAAAGCATGTTCTAATACATACTCATTTTATTACATCTGAGGCACTGGGTGATTATCTTCTCCCAGATTGTCTCCTGTTTTCTGATAGTCAACATTCAGCCATTAGAAAGTTAGTCCTTTGACTTAGAAACATATTCTCTGGCAGGAAGACAACACGCTATCAGATATAAACATCCAAGTGGACATGAGGTTATCAGATACATTCCAAAAAGAGATTATGGATTCATAAATATCTTAGAGCCAGAAAGGATCACTACCCAAAGGGAAAAGAAAGGTGACCAGATGCTCCGAAGACAAACTTTACCTCCCTCCCAGCTTAAGCGGGCTCCACCATCGGCAAGGGGAAACCAGGAACATTTTATGGATAAGAATGGATTTTATTAAAAAAAAAAAATCAAGTGCGAACTTGCAGTTGTGTAATTGTGAAAATAGATCTGAGTAAAAGATTCCAAAGGCTATTTTTTTTTTTCAAATTCTGTCAATGATCCAGATACTTGAGATACTTGTGTAAAAGAACATGATCTGCATAGAACACTGCCTGTCTAAAATGTTTTTATAATATCTATTGTGGAGTTATAATTTTACTTAGGACAATGCAATGAAATGACAAACTCTTAAAAATCACCTATTTTTAGTCTTTGCTTATACATAAAAATAATATAAAACTAGGTGTCAGATTGGCAGGTCTGCCTTTTGGCAGCCAAAGGCATGGCACCGAGAATGTATAATTATAAAATCACTCAACAACTATTTTGTCATGCAGCATGGCAGGTAAATAATGGTTGTTTAATGTGTGAATTATTTTAGGATCAGGTTATGCAAATGTAGGCATTTGTTCCAGTGAAGGTTAAGCCTCTGAGAGGTAAGGGCTACCATCCCCCTGATAATATTCTCTATTCTCAACAAAGGAAGTGTAAGTTTTCCTTTGAGTACTTTTTTTAAAATTATAAAATTTCAGAAGAAATGTGTGCTTATTCCTTTTAAACCCTAACATATGAACGTATAAAGTAAACTATGAGGGGCGCCTGGGTGGCTCAGCCGGTTGAGCGCCCGATTTCAGCTCAGGTCATGATCTCGCGGTTCGTGGGTTTGAGCCCCACGTTGGGCTCTGTGCCGACAGCTCAGAGACTGGAACCTGCTTCAGATTCTGCGTTTCCCTCTCTCTCTGCCTCTCCCCCCGCTCATGCTCTGTCTACCCTTTCTCTCAAAAATAAGTAAGCATTAAGAAAAAAAAATTTTTTTTAAGTAAACTACGAATATCTCCCTCTTACCTACTCTCCCTGACTCAGTCTGTCATGTTGCCTTTGCACGTGTGTGTATGTGTGTACATGCTCCAGGGTGTGGAGACAGACACAGAGAGAAACAAACATTCTTCAAACTATATTGTCAGCGTTGTCAAAACCTAATATGGAGATTTTACAACAGCTGAAGAAGGATCCTTCTAGCTGTGGGGGTCTTCTGAATTAGGCCTTTTTCACCCTTATTTCAACTGACTGTCTTATGATAAAACCTTTAAGCAATCCAAATAAGAATCATGGGTATTCATAGCCCAGGGCTGTCCAGTTCAGCAATTCACAATTCTAGCTGCTAAAAGAAAAAAAAAAAAAAAAAAAAAGTATCAATATGCAAACTTTGAAAGTTTTTTGAAGTTCAGTTTAAATATTTACTTCAAATTTTATAGACCTTTCCAAAAGTTGCCCAGCTTTTAAGCGTCTGCACATCTAACAAACGGGAAGACGTCTGATGAACTTCTTGACCTTACTTGGGGAGAGGACAGGCTGCCTCCCCTCCGAGGAGAGGGAAGCACTCTGAACAGAGACGCTCATGCAATTTCGGTACGTTGTTTTCAGTCCTAATTGAAACTAGGAAATGCAGGGAAGTGTGATAATGAAAATAACAGGATCAGGGGAGTGTGGAAATTGGCTGACTTCCCCCCCCCCCCCCGCCAAAAAAAATCTGTAAAAACCGACTAGCTTGAGTTTCAGGTGTGATTTCTGGGTTATGCGTGAGGAGAGGTGTCGCACAGCTAACACCATGAAACCAACAAGGGAATATCCTTCACTCCCCTGTGACTCCAGGCACAAGGCAAGAATGCTGCTGAAGAATAAGCACAGGGCTGTCCCCAAAGCAAAAAACACAGAGGTGAGGTTGGGAGTAGTGATCCATTCAAATTAGACCTAGCGCTTACAGTTTTGAGTGTTCCACGAGTCTCTCTCGGCATCTAGCACAATTGCCTACTTTATGGAAGCACTCAATAAATGGTCATTGGTACAGTTATTGTTATGCTTTGTCCTAACTCTAAGGCCATCACTGTGCCACTTCCACCATGGAGAGCAGCCCTTCTTTGTTAATGGCTACACAAATCATTGGCAATGGGGAAAATCTTTCCCAGCTATTTGAAACTTCAAAGGTGACCTCAAGAGGCCCCTGGGTGGCTCTGTCAGTTAAGTATCCAACTCTTGATTTCTGCTCAGGTCATGATCTCATGGTTTGGGAGACTGTGCCCCATGTCCTTGGCTCTGTGCTGAATTCCTACTTGGGATTCTCTCTCCCTCTTTCTCTACCCCTCCCCCCACACTGTCTCTGTCTCTGTCTCTCAAAATAGATGAGCTTTTTAAATAAATAAATAAATAAATAAATAAATGTAGTAACCAAAACATGTAGAGTTTACACACCTCAACACCAAAAAAAACACAAATAATCCAATTAAAAAATGGGCAGACAACATGAATAGACATTTCTCCAAAGAAGACATCCAGATAGCCAACAGACACATGGAAAGATGTTCAACATCACTCACAATCAGGGAAATTCAAGTCAAAATGACAATGAGATACCACCCCACATCTATGAGAATGGCTAAAACCACAAATACAAGAAATAACAAGTGTTGGTGAGGACGTGGAGAAAAGGAAATCCTCATGCACTACTGGTGGGAATGCAAACTGGTGCAGCCACTGTGGAAAACAGTATGGAGGGTCCTCAAAAAATTAAAAATAGAATTACCATATGATCCAGGAGTTCTACTACTATTTACCCAAAGAATACAAAACACTAATTTGAAAAGATATACGTGCTATGTTTATTCCAGCATTATTTATAATGGCCAAATTATGGAATCAGCCCAAGTGTCCACTGACAGATAAATGTGTAAAGAAATGGTGTATGTATATACCATGGAATATTATTCAGCCATAAAAAAAGAATGAGATCTTGCCATTAGCAACATGGGTAGATGTAGAGTATAATGCTAAATGAAAGAGGTCGGTCAGAGAAAGATAAATACCATATCATTTTACTCATATGTGGAATTTAAGAAACATAACAAATGAAGAAATAAAAATGAGACAAACCAAAAAACAGACTCAACTCTAAAGAGCAAACTGGTGGTTAGCAGAGGGGAGGTGGATAGGGGGATGGGTAAAAGAGGGGAAGGGGATTAAGAGTACACTTATCATGATAAGCACTACGTGTAGAATTGTCACATCACTATATCGTACACCTGAAACTAATATAACACTATGTTAATTATACAAGAATTAAAATCTGTTTATTGTTTATTTGAGAGAAAGAGAGAGTGCAATGGGGGGGGGGGGGGATGGGTAGAGAATCCCAAGCAGGCTCTGCACTGTCTGCACAGAGCCCGACGCAGGGCTCGACCTCATGAACCCTATGATCATGACCTGACCAAAGTCAAGAGTGGGATGCTTAACCCACTGAGCCACCCAGGCACCCCTGGAATTAATTTTTTTCTAAATGACCTCTAAAGATGGGAAGAAGAGAGATTTGTGCCTATGTGTGCTCGACTGTTTATCCCCTGAGGAATTTTTCTCTCTCCAGTATCAGTGCCTAGCATAATGCACGACATATAGTATGACCTCAATAAATGTTGCCATAGAGGGCAGTGGTTCAGACCGCAAACTCTAGGGTCAGGTATTTGGATATGTACTCTGGTTCTCCCACTCACTTGTGTAATCTGAAGCAAGTTACTTCACTCTCTGTGCTTCACTTTCACTTTCTTGCATCCTCACTTGTAAAATGGGGGTGATAATAGTTACTACTTCCCAGGGTAACCCTAAGGTTCAAATGAATTGTTACATGAAAATTGCTCATAGTAGTGCCTACTACCACGGGATGCTATAGATTTGCTATTATTATTGTACCAATAATGATGAAGAGCTCTCTCCCAACCCTTAAGCACCAGCCTTAGAAATACAGCATGAAAACACGCTCTCTGCCACACCTCCAGTTACGTACTGACCCTCTGAGAAATTCGTATGGTCGTCCTTTTTATATCCAGTAATCGATTATGACAATAGCTACTAAGTGGAACACGTGCTACCTAAGTGTAGTTTTTTTTCGAGAAAAACCGATGCCTAAGAAGCTGCCAAGTGCCTCTGCTATGCTTTTCAAAAGGCAAACTTGAATCTTTGCTTGCCGTTTTTTTTTTTTTTTTTGAGCATCATGTGAAAATGATTAGAACTGTAACATTTATGCTCTATTTAGGAAAATAACAACCTTTTCTAGATTATTGGGTAAATTATATTTACCAGTGGCACTATTAACTCTAATAGGGTTTTTGGATCAAATTAGCCTATTTAAGAATAAATAAAGCACAATAAACCCATTCTCTCTAAAAAAATCAATAAATAATGCTTTTAATTCACTTTGATTACTGCACTTGGCAGGAGAATAACCATGTGAGGAAACTGACACCACAACAAAAAGCATTATGCTGATAAAAACAAGTAAGAATAAGCCAACAACTGAGCTGCAGAAAGAAAAACTTATGTCCGGAAGTAGTTTCTGCCATGAAATGAGAAGCTTGGGCTCTGCCATTGGCCACAGCGCGAAGAGGAGCAATTCTGTCTTGTAAATTGCACTCGTGGCAGCTGAATGACGTTATCTCCACCTGTGCAACAGTTCTTTCCACCAACGGTTTCCATAAGCAGCGTGGAAACTGCCTCTAACCCCTCTTTAGTAAGCTGTGCTAGTGGACGAGATGACAGACCAAATGGGGCATGTACTAGATTTCCTGTATCATGAGAACAGGACCACCGACTCACTTTTGGGTGGCATCCGGCCTGATGATGTCATTCTGAAACACCAAGAAACAGCAGCACTCATTTCTAAGAGGTGATAATTGATGCTAATTTCAGTTAACAAAATTCATGCAAAGCATCCCTTTTTTTCCCCCCCTTTGTTTCCTGGAATCGAAAATGAGAGTTTAAAAGGAAGGAAGGTCAATGGTCAGTAAAAGAAGCCCAGGAAGGAAGACAGGCTGTAGAGTCAAGAAGACCTACTCAGACTGGGAGCTTTGCCTTCCACACAATGTCACCCCAAGTGAATTCACTTCCCATCTACAGACTCCGGTTCCTCAATAGCAGAAGGGAATAATAAAATCTGTCTCGGGGTCGTTATCAGAATTTAACGAAATACGTAGGCATCCGGCACACAGTATAAGATAAACAAAATGAATAATATGAAAATTGTCTGTAAAATGACTCCGTTTTTAGGATTCTTTTTGAGAAAGACAGAGAGCGTGAGAGGAGGAGGGGCAGTCAGAGAGGGAGAGAGAGAATCTCAAGCAGGTGTGGAGCCGACGCAGGCCTTGAACCCACAAACTGTGAGATCATGACCTGAGCCGAAATCAAGAGTCAGAAGCTTAACCAACTGAGCCCCCCAGGGGCCCCTAAAGTGACTCTTTTTTCTTGGTCTTTGATGTAGAGCAGAGACTCCCATGGCTCCCGTGTATAAGAGGACTGAGGCCAAGCTGCGGAGCCCCGGAAGGTGAGAGAAAAATCTCTGGAGTCTGAAGATGCAGGACACATGATACTTACAGCGAGCCTTGAGACCTGGCCTGCAGTCTCTCCGCTGGGAGTGAAGTCATCCCCTGGAACGCCGTCAGGAGGGTCCTGAAGTCCATCCCTCTGCTCTCCCATTTTCACCACAATCTTCTCTTGACCCTAGTAACCAACCATTGCAGGAGGAGGAAGCCATTACCATACCACGCAGGCTTCCAGAGAGCCTTACAAAAGGCTCTTCTGACTGCAAACTTCCTGACAGCTCTTACACCATAACCATCAGGTGTGCAAGCTCTTTTGATGATTCCTCTAAACGGATAGAATGTTAAGAGCCTCAAGCCAAGCATGTGACTCCAAAGTGAGTGCCTCAGGCTTATTTATATACTGGGATGGGAAGAAGAGGGACTTTTCTTAATTTCTACTTTACAGGTTGTTATTGTTCGAGTATCCAATGGCCCTCTCTGAGCCTGAGGCATAGACTTAATAATTCACAAACAGTATGGGGAAGAAAACACTGTATTTTACATGCATCCAAAATCCAAAAACTAGAGCCGGGGGGGGGGGGGTGGTATGCAGTTAGAAGCAAAGAGCTCTAACTGAAACCTGAGTCACACTTACAATACCTTCAGACGAAGGAACACAATGTGGTCTCGATGCTGTGCCCGGTTCCTCCACCCCAGTAATCAGCAACACCCAGGAAGATAGAGTTTAATTCCACCACAGGCAAAGAAGAAGAGGCGAGAGAGAGGATTGTTCTCTCTTTTCCTTCCTCCCTCTGTTAAGCTCCAAGGAAAAGTGAGTTTCTAGACATAGGCAGTGAATGAGAGTGAAGAGAGGTTTTGTTTCACCTCTTTAAGTCAGGTTAAATCAAACTTCTACCAGAAAACACCCTGGTGGGGCATCTGGGTGGCTCAGCCAGTTAAGCGTCTGACTCTTGGTGTTGGCTCAGGTCATGATCTCACAGTTCATGGGCTTGAGCCCCACATCTGGCCCTGCCCTGACAGTGCAGTGCCTGATTGGGATTCTCTCTCTCCCTTTCTCTCTCTGCCTCTCCCCCACTCATGTTCGCTTTCTCTCTCTCTCTCTCTCTCCCTCCCTCTCAAAATAAGTGACCTTTAAAAAAAGGAAAAGAAAAGAAAACGTCCTGGCAATGTATCTAAAGCTAAAAGATTGGCAGATGTATCTTCCATTCACAGCCAGTCACACACCCCCCCTTTCCCATTGCTCCCCTCTTCTTGTGAATGGCCAAGAAATACATGGCAAAGAACGGGAGGATGCGACACAGCTGACTCGTTTTTTTCAATCATTATGCAAAAACAGACTCATCAAGAAATATGCACTAAACACATCTAGAATGTGCGAGGTCTCACTGCTTTCTTCATGCATCCCCTGACAACACAGCCTCTTATCTTTATTTCATCATAAGGGGATATGGTGGTAGCAATGTCACAACCTTGGTTATATACTTCAGTGTAGTGGTTAAGAGCATAGACTCTGAACACAGGCAAGAATGTAAAGGATACTATGAAGACAGTGGAAGGCATTATCTGATGAGGGAGTAATATCCAGAATATATGAAGAATTTCAATGACTCAAAACACAACAAAACAACTCTATTTAAAAATGAACAAAGGATATATAGAGACATATTTCCAGAGAGGATTTACAAGTGAGCCAATAAGCACATGAAAATATGCTCAACAACACTAATCACTAGGGAAATGACAATGAAAACCACAATGAGATACTATCAGAATGGCTATTAGAAAAAAAATGTTAGCAAGAAGGTAGAAAATTGCGACCCTTGTACACTGCCAGGGGAAGTTTAAAATGGTGCAGTCACTATAGAAAACAGTATACAATTCCTCAAGAAATTAAACATTGAATTTCATAGGTTGTAGCAATTCCACTTCTGGTATATACCCAAAGAACTGAAAGTAGGCACTCAAACAGATATTTGAACGCCCGTGTTTATAACGCCCATGTTGTATATGTACATTTAACCACAATAAAGTATCTACAGGAGGGGCGTCTGGGTGGCTCAGTCGGTTGAGTGTCCAACTTCGGCTCCGATCACGATCTCATGGTTCATGGGTTCGAGCCCCTCAGCAGACTGTGCTGACAGCTCAGAGCCTGGAGCCTGCTCTGGATTCTGAGTCTCCCTCTCTTTCTGCCTCTCCCCCACTTGCTCTCTCTCTCTCTCTCTCTCAAAAATGAACAAACATTTTAAAAACTTTTTAAAATACATACAGGAATTTGAGAAAAAGGATCCAACCTTCCAGGGCCAATGTGCCATATTTGCCACCCTAGCTGCCCCATACTAGCTATGGGGCAAATGATTGAGCTTTCTGTTTTCTTATCTGTAAAATGGGATAATCAGAGGGCCTAAGTCATAGGTTGCTGCAAAGTTTATGACAGATGACAAAAAGAAAATCCTGGAGCATAATAGGTGCACAAGACATGTTAGTTATTATTATTGTTTCTTGTATAGATGCTAAAAAATACCAATGCCATGGACAAATATTTCTTCCTTTTTAGCATCCACCTTCAAGCATTTTCTATACATTGCTAAATACTTATTGACTAATTTATGTTTTCCTACACAAGGACGAACCTTATAGACTCATATCAGTGGTTGTTTTTCCAACACAGAATATAAATTAATATCAATCCATTCATACTCTTGAGTAAGCCTCTTTGAACCAAAGATATATATTTGTAGACTCCTGGCTAATGCTGAGGTATTATCTTGAAAAGGACTTAATTCACATGGCTATACTCCAAGGCCAAGAGAATTATGAAATCTTCCCATTGCTGTTATGTTATTGTAACCAACCTATAGAACCAATCACAGAGTACAATGTAATTGGGACATCACCATTTAAAGAAAGATTCAGGGGCCCCTGGGCGGCTCAGTCAAACATCTGACTTCGGCTCAGGTCATGATCTCGTGGTTTGTGGGTTCGAGAGCCACATTGGGCTCTGTGCTGACAGCTCAGAGCCTGGAGCCTGCTTCAGATTCTGTGTCTCCCTCTCTCTCTGTCCCTTCCCTGCTCTCTCTCTCTCTCTCTCTCTCTCTTAAAATAAATAAGAGCTCTCTCTCTCTTTAAAAATAAATAAACATTAAAAAAATAAAAAGAATAAAAAATAAAGAAAGATTCAAAGTAAGTTAGACAGAAGGCAAAATCTCTGAGCTCCAAAAGCCGAAACCTTCTTAGATCTTTTCATATCACTGAGGAAGGAATTGGGGTGTGAAAGACATACAGACCAACATTAATAAACTCTGGCCCAGATAACATTGAGGACCCACATTAGATTTAAAAGTAAGTGTACCTAAAGATGGTGTTATTTTGAGGTGACAGCATGAGATATAGAGCATTTGCTAACTCTCTCCATTTTAAACACATTTAAAATAAAAATGCTCTACGCAAAATCTGTTGTCATATAATATTAACACTCATTCTCAGAAATAAAAGGTGATTTCTGAAATGTACAGCATTTTTACCAACTTTTCCTAAAATGAGTTGTTTAAAACTTTGGCTGATGCTGGCTTCTAAAATCATCTCCAATCTGAGTGAGAGCAAATTCATTTAACGGTTTATTTCTCCAACAATTTGAGTGACTATTTCCCCTAGATATCTTTTTCAGAGCCCACACCCTAAAGCTTCATAATTCCATTAAATCAGAACACAGCTGGGCAATTCTTTCTTTGCTCACATGATAGTGGTCCCCAGGGAATTTATGTAAATCTATGGAAATTCATTTTAAAGTCTGTACTCTGAAAGGGAGGATGCATCCTCATTAAGTAAACGATTATATCTACAAACAAGCTAAAAGCAACATGCTGGAGAGCTGAATTAAACTTTCCATCAGGAAAACTAAACCATTCACTTTCATATATAAGCTTTACCCAAATGCCACCAGAATCACAAGACAAAAGATTTTGATGAAGTCCAAACAGATACCAGAGAAAGTGTAGCTGAGCCACTATGGCAGGACACAGCCTCCTTTCTGGCACAACCATGTAATGTCTTTGGGCCATGCTACACAAAATGGTTCACCCCTATAATTCACAGAAACTCAGGAAAGACTTCTTACATAGGGGTGAAAGGAAATGAACTCACAAAGTCCTTCAAAGGGCACCCAAGTCACCCCTACGAATGCCCTAATAAAGCTAGAGCATTTGAAGTTTAAAGAGGATATTGTATACTGAAAAGAGGACGTAGGCTTTACAGTTAGACTTATCCATATCCCACCCTACCTCCTTCACCTACTAGCTGAATAAATAACCTAGGCTTCATAGCATCAGTTTTCTTATTTGTAAATGGGGAATAATAATAATTCTTGATATGTTACAAATTTTTAATGAGATAAAACTATACAAAGCATTTAGTCCAATGCCTAGAACATGGTTGGCGCTCTAAAGCACCTGGACCAAAAAAATGAAGTCTGAGCAAGATCTAAGCTCTAGAAATGAGGAGCTAACTAGAAGGGAAAGCAGAGAATGCCTCCACTTAAAAGTTTTTGATCCTCAGACAACCATGGTGACTTCCCCTCTTATTAGATCTGCTCACCTTTCCTACTGCTGAAAAAGTAAGGCTAAGGCAATTTATGAGAACATTGGCTCAATATTGCCACAGACCCTTTCTTCTTAAGCTGTTCCAACATTTAGTCTTTTCTCATATCTGAAAACTCCATACTCTACACAAGTTACATCTTGGTTCTAAAGTCAGAATTAAAAGTGAAAATATCACTTGATCAAATTTACCCATGAAAATCTGTTAGTAAGGTCTGGTATTGGAATAGTCCCTCAAGAAGTTGGGCATAGGTCATTTTCCATTCATTATTGGGACAGGTTGCGGATTCTTCAGCTTAGCCCAGGTGAACAAGCTGGCTTGAGTTTGAGAGCCATGTCATCTCAAAAACATCTTTATAGACATAGATTCTGATAGTAGATTCATATTCCAATTAGCACGATTCTCATAATCCATAGGAGGTAAGTGGAACTGAGGCCAACAGGTGAAAAGGCAGATTCCCATCTCTATGCACAAATTGAGTGGGATAACTGGTGGAATAGCCTACACTATTTATATATTTATTTTAGTATGTCTTTATTTTGCAAAGCAATATGACATTTACATATGTTAAATATGCTTTAATCAAATGCGAGCATGATATTACACATTTTATTTTTGTGATACTGAAATGATGTTGTAGTCAATGGTAAACCCTACTAGCCAGGCCACAAATGAGGGCTAATAATTCTCCCCTAAAGGAAAAAAAAAGAGAGAGAGACATCTCCACACTTTAGGAATTAAGACAAAGCTTGGTCACCCCAAGTAAAAAGCTGGACAGAACACAAATACATGGAGGATAAAATGCTACTAAAAGATGACTAGGGCAACCAAGAAATCAAAGAGGAAATCAAAAAATACATGGATACAAATGAAAATGATAGCACAATGGTACAAAATCTTTGGGATACAGCAAAATGGGTTTTAAGAGGCAAGTTTATGGCAATACACACCTATGTCAAGAAGCAAAAAAAAAAAAAAAAACCCTCAAATAAACAACCTAAACTTATATTTAAAGGACGTAGAAAAAGAATAAACAAAACCCAAAATCAGTAGAAGGAAGGAAATAATAAAGGTTACATAATAAATAATAAAGGTTACAGAAATAAGTGAAATAGAAACAAACAAACAAAAAAAAAACACAATAGAACAATGAAACCAGGAGCTGTTCTTTGAAAATATCAACAAAATTGATAAACTTTTAGTCAGACTCACCAAAAGAGAGAGAGAGAGAGAGAGAGAGAGAGAGAGAGGACTCCAACAGAATCAGAAATGAAAGAGGAGAAGTAACTACTGATACCACAGAAATACAAAGGATTTTAAGAACATATTATGAAAAATTATATGCCAACAAATTGTGCAACCTAGAAGAAATAGAAAAATTCCTAGAAACATATAATTTCCCAAAACTGAACCAGGAAGAAATAGAAAAATTTGAATGGACAGATAACCAGCAATGAAATTGAATCAGTAATCAAAAAACTCCCAACAAACAAAAGTCTGGGACCAGATGACTTCACAGGTGAATTCTACCAAACATTTAAAGAAGAGCTATTCCCCATTCTTCTCAAACTATTGCAATAAAATTAAAAGAGGAAGGAAAGCTTCCAAACTCATTCTATGAGGCCAGCATTACCCTGATACCAAAACTAGATAAAGATACCACTGAAAAAGAGAACTAAAACAGGCCAATATCTCTGATGAACACAGATTAAATAGATGCAGAAAAAATAATTTGACAAAGTACAACATCCATTCATGATAAAAAACCCTCAGTGTGGGTTTAAAGGGAACATACATCAATGTAATAAGGGCCATATATAAAGAAACCACAACTAACATCATGGCCATTGGCAAAAAATCCTGAGAACTTTTCTCCTAAGGTCAGAAAGAGGACAAGGATGTCCACTCTCACCAGTTGTATTCAACATAGTACTGGAAATCTTAGCGACAGCACACACACACACACACACACACACACACACAAATAAAAGGCATCCAAATTGATAAGGAAGAAGTAAAATTTTCACTATTTTCAGATGACATCATACTATATAGAGAAAACCCTAGACTCCACCAAAAAAAAATGGCTAGAACTGATAAATGAATTCAGTAAGGTTGCAGGATACAAAATCAATATAAAGAAATTCATTACATTTTTATACACTAATAATGAAATAGCAGAAAGGGAAATTAAGAAAACAATCCCATTTATAACTGCACCAAAAATATTAAAATATCTAGGAATAAACCTAACCAAGGAGGTGAAAGACTTGTACTTTAAAAACTGTAGAACATTGCTGAAAGAAATTGAAAATGACACAAATGGAAAGATAGTTCATGCTCATGGATTGGAAGAACAAATATTGTTAAAATATCCATACTATCCAAAGAAATCTACACATTTAATGAAATTCCTATCAAAATACCAAAAGCATTTTTCACAGAACTAGAACAAATAATCCTAAAATTTGTATGGAACTACAAAAAAAATCCCAAATAGCCAAAGCAATCTTGAAAAAGAAGAATAAAACTGGAGGTATCACAATCCCAGATTTCAAGATATACTCCAAAGCTGTAGTAATTAAAACAACATGATACTGGAACAAAAACAGACACATAGATCAATAGAACAGAATGGAGAGTCCAGAAATAAACCCGTGATTATATGGTCAATTAATCTTTGACAAAGGAGGTAAGAAAATATGTAATGGGAAAAAGTCTCTTCAACAAACAGTGTTGGGAAAACTGGACAACTACACGTAAAAAAAAAAAAATGAAACTGGACCACTTTCTTACACCATACAGAAAAATTAACTCAAAATGGATTCAAGACCTCAATGCGAGACCTGAAACCATAAAAATCCTAGAAGAGAGAATGGGCAGTAATTTCTCTGACATCAGCTGTAGCAACATTTTTCTAGGTAAGCCTCCTAAGAAAAGGAAATAAAAGCAAAAATTAATTATTGGGACTACATCAAAGTGAAGGAAATTAAAAGGAACAGCAAAGGAAATTAAAAGGCAACCTACTGAATGGGAGAAGTTATTTTCAAATGATACATCCAATAAGGGGTTAGTACCCCAACTATATAAAGAACTTATACAACTCAACACCAAGAAAAAACAAAACAAAACAAAATCCCATTGAAAAATGGATAGAAGACACGAACAAACATTTCTCCAAAGAAGTCATCCAGATGGCCGACAGACATATGGAAAGATTCTCAACATCATTAATCATCAGAGAAATGTAAATCAAACCACAATACCACCTCAACCTGTCAGAATGGTTAAAATCAAAAACGTAAGAAACAACAAGTTAAAATCAAAAACGTAAGAAACAACAAGTGTTGGTGAGGATGTGAAGGAAAAGAAACCCTCGTACACTGTTGATGAGAATGCAAATTGGTGCAGCCACTGCAGAAAAAATTAGAGTGGTTACTCAAAACATTAAAACTAGAATTATCATATGACCCAGTAATTCCACTACTTTGGTATTTACCCAAAGAATATGAAAATACTAATTTGAAAAGTTATATGCACCCCTACATTTATCACAGCATTATTAACAATAGCCATTATTAACAATAGCCAATTCCCTTAACAATAGAAGCACCCCAAGTGTCCATCAATATATGAAGGGTTAGATATACACGAAGGGATAAAGATATATATATATAATATATATAATGGAATATTACTCAGGTATAAAAAAGAATTAAATGTTGCCTTTTGCAACAACATGGATGGATATAGAGAGTAAAATAGTAAGCAGAATATGTCAGAGAAAGATAAATACCATAGGATTTCACTCAAACAAATAAACAAATGAAAAAAAAAAAAGACAAAAATACCCAGATTCTTAAATACAGGGAACAAACTGATGGAGACCAGAGGGGAGGTGGGTGGAGGATGGATAAAATAGGTGAAGGGGATCAAGAGTACACTTACCATGATGAGCACTGAGTAAGGAATAGACTTGAATCACCATATTGTACACCTAAAATAAATAGAACATTGTATGTTAACGACACTGGAATTAAAATTAAAAAAAAAAAAAAAAGACAAAGGTTGGTCAGGATGAACAATCTAGTCACTGTTACAGTTAGGCTAGCCCCAGAGTCATAGCTCTCCATTCCTGTGTCTAGCTCCCTTTCACTGCCTGGGTTCTGTCTGCCCCATTTACAACATCTCTTCAACCTTATTTCATTTCTTTGGGAAAACAAGTTCAGACCAGGAAAGTGTTCCCTGGCAGCAGCATCAGATTTTGTTCCAGAAAACTCAAAATACCTAATCTTTCTAATCCATCTCAAGATCTGTATTTTGTTTTCCTGCAGCCCCCATTCCTTCAGCTCTTCACCTGTTCACTCCTTCATTCTCTACATGGAGGGAGAAAGACAAGGAACACAGAAGGCAATTTTTAATATTAATTCCATTTCAAGAAACTATGTAAAGATTCTGGCAAATCATTTTTAAAATAAACCCACAGGCGTTGTGCGGAAACATGAAAAAAAGTACTATTCACTTCCGGATAAAGGAAAAATAAATTGTTTTCAAATTTTTAATTTCTCATTTCTATTTTCAGTGTGAAATATCTAAAATGTAAGGGTGTCATTTTAATAAAATACAGATGCAGAGATACAGTTGCTATAAGGAAATAGCCCTCACATGTTTATCAAAATTTTAACTTTAATCGTTAAAGCCACATGGAACTTTCTACAAAGACTCTGTTACTCCTGCAAGCAAAATTCACCACTGCCTCCACTGTGCTCCTCTTGTGCATGTTTATCATAGAGGATGATATTAACACATGGTGTCTTGTATTTCACATGTATATACATCTATTTCCTCCACTTGATGACAAAGCTTCTTGCTTACTTTCAGGGATATAAAAGTTTTTTTTTAAGTTTATTTACTTTTGACAGAGACAGAGTGTGAGCATGAGCTGGGGAGGGGCCGAGAGAGGGGGAGACATAGAATCTGAAGCAGGCTCCAGGCTCTGAGCTGTCGGCACAGAGCCTGACGCGGGGCTTGATCTCAGGAACCGTGAGATCGTGACCTGGGCCGAAGTCAGATGCTTAACCGACTGAGCCACCCAGGCACCCCATTTTGGGAGATATAAATTCAGTTTCTTGCAAAGAGTAGAGGCTCATTAAATACTTATTGGGCTTTATTTGAACTATTCTGTTTAAGACTTTGGGATATGAAAGTGCCTTTGTGTCCTCCGCCCCTGGCCCATCCTCACCCCCTTAACTAGCTTGTCCATCATTGTCTTCTGTATCCACCACCTCCTACATACCAATTCACAATCTCTCTACTTCATGCGTATTTTGTTTCAACCACTGCTTCAGTAACCAGGCCTGCTTGAGTTGGGAATGATCTCATTCAGGCAGAACATGACAGTACCTTACTTTAAGACCGCACCAAACCGGGCATTTCTCACCAACCCAGAACTTCCTTACCGACACTGAGGTGTGAGCGGTCTTGTTAAAAGGCCCACAGCTGTGCAGTCTGGAACTTCAGGGGAGTTAAGTCCTAATAGAGCAAACTTTCAACCAATGGCCAACAACAACAAATAAGATAAGTCCTTCCTCTTTCTCAAGTCTCTATGATGATCTCTCTGAGATGCAGTTGATATGGCCTTACACAGGACACCCCTACAACACGAAGCAAGCTACATCAGTGCTAATAGTTCAGCAACACACCCTCTGGCCAGCTTTCCCTCTCTCCCTACCGTAAGATTTCTTTTACACTCATTCCTGCCTGCCTTGATAAAAAGTCACATAAATTCTTAGGTCAGACTCTGCTTTCTGGGGTGCTGAGACTAAGAGACCTGCTCAGATCACAGTCCCTGCTCGGGGGATATGGTGATGTCTGTATCAGATAATCCTCCCCAGTTTTCAGGGGACGATTCCGTACCAGTGCACACCCACCACAAAGGCTGCTCATCCACTAACTAAGCCAGCAAGCAAGACTCTAGACCTGGTGCGAAAAGAAGCCAAACAAGTTGAATTCCTCTCTAGGGAACTCTGAAATAAAAAAAATAAGGGATGAAGCTAGTAGCAGCAGATTATGATATAAACAGAGAAGGTAGCAGGAAGCCATGATGCTCTAATTGCTCAGTTCAGTAGCAATTATCACTGCCATGTTGCTTCCTTCTCTTTCCGTCAATGTAGTTCTTACATAACTACTGATGCTTAAGTCAGAGAATAGCTTTCATTTCCAGACCCTAGTTCACATCTTCATTCAGCCCTTTGGCCATCATCTCCGATTAATTAAAAAAGGGCTCCTAACCTGGCTTCCCGGAGATCAGGTCCTCCTAACTCAGTACCTATTATTCACAATTGCCATCTTCTCCAACAGCTCTCATCAGGTCACCTTCTCTTCTAGGAGAAAAGTTTGATAACTTTTACTCTTTTGATAACTGTAACATTAAGTGGCTCCATGCATCATCAATCCATCAACATTAAGTTCAGCTTCATTTTTTATTCTATTATTCACTAGAATTTCATGCTCAGGCCTTATTCCTCAAATGCAGTTTAAGGACTTCCAGTTTATTTTTTGTCATGTTTTTACTTATTTTTTGAGAGAGAGTAGGGTGGGGAGGGGCAGAGAGAGAGGGGAACATAGATCCAAAGAAAGCTCGGTGCTGACAGCTGAGAGCCCGATGCAGGGCTTGAAATCATGAACATGAGATCATGACCTGAGCCAAAGTCAGATGTTCAACTGACTGAGCCATCCAGGCCCCAAGGACTTCTAGTTTAAAGAATACTGTTATATCCCATCTGTTCAGCAACTCTATCCTAAAACTTCTGAAGTAACCAAAAATTTTAAAGCTAAAACATTTATCTATGTTAGAATATCTGGAAATTTTCCCTTAAAAGATGGAAAATTTAACAGTTTCTATAAAATATGGTGCATGACAGGTCAGATTAAGGGAAATACCAAGCACAATTCAAATCAGCCAACAGAGGATTGAAGAAAGGAGTATGTCCAGATAGTATGAATGACATGATATGAAGGCTAAGAAAGAAAGAAGGAAAGAAGCATAGAAAAAAATGGACAAACAGAAAGTACAAATTAAGATCATAGAAATAAATAAATATTATCACTAATCACAATATTTATGTATATAGGCAAAATTTTCCAGTTAAAAACAGAAATTTTAGGGCTAGGTAAACAAAAATTCAATTATATGCTCTTATGAAAGACATAACCTAAAATATGAAAGCAAAACATGACTGAGAGAGATATCCACAAAATAATAGCCAAAAGAAAGCTGGGAGAGTTATATTAATATCAAAAAAATAGTCTTGAAGGTAAATAAAAAACTATCAGGAAGAAGAGGTGATATTGTGTGAAGATTAAATTTCAAATTACCAATAAGATTTAACTTAGACATGTATTACGAACCTATCTCAAATTACATACTGCAAAACATTCAAGAACTACAGAGAGAAATTGACAAATCATCATAATAATGTGAGGATGAAATACACATTTCTCAATTATCCATAGTTTAAGCAGGAAAAATCTATATGAATCTATAAAAAATATTTTTAAAATCTATTTAAAATAACCTAAAAAATTCTTTGGACTACCAACCATGATTTAATGGATTTCTAAATTTCTCAATTATTTCTCAAATTATCCATAATTTTAGGAGGAAAAAGAATCTATGCAAATCTATTAAAAATCTTTTAAAAATCTATTTAAAAAAACTAAAAAAAAATCTTTGGACTGCCAACCTTGATTTAATGGATATATATAGATAAACAGAGAGAGAAAGAAAGAAAGATATTCCATATTTACTTCTCAAGTACACAAAATTTAATACATCAGTCCATAAAATAAGCTCATTATGTGTGTGTGTGTGTGTGTGTGTGCAATATATTCGCTACATTGTATAGAAAGAATATATATAATCTTTGTATTTTTGTGTATATGTATATTTGAATATATAATTCATATATATACTCAATATACTCTAATTCTCTAGCCACAATGCAACTAAATGCGAAATTATTATAAGGTAAACTTTTGACAACTTATGAAAAAGTTCACACACGCGGATATGGAATGCTTGTATCCTTCAGTTATCTTCATCAGTTATCTAACTCATAGTCAATCTTTTATCATCTATATGCCCACTCCCATCTGAATTTTTCTGAAGTAAATTCATTCCATAAATATTTCTAAGTCTATTTAAAAAGGACACTTTTAACATCACTATACTACCATGATATATATTTTTAATATATAAAAATTCCCCAAATATCCAGTCAGTGTTCAAATTTCCCTCGATTATCTCATATGTTTTCTTAAGTTTGTTCAAGTCAGGATCCAAAAAAGGATAATCCATTGTATTTGATGAATGTCTTTTAAGTCCCAAGTAGATACATTATTAATATTAAGACCCTATAGGATTGAAATTTTAAAACCACACTTCCAAATAACTCATAGATCACAAAAGAAATGATAATGGAACACTGGGAAAAAACTGAACAATGAGCAAAATAACAATATAGCTAAAACTTTGAAATACAATGAAAGCTGTAATTGGAAAAAAAATTTACCCTTCAGGGCTTATATTAGACGAGGAAATGATGAAAAAGAATGATTTAAACATCCAACCTAAGAAGGGGGGGGAGAGTGAATGATACAATATAAACAAATAAAACAGATGGAAGATACAAAGAAAATAATAGATTGTTGAAATAGAAGACTAAAATACAACACAGGATCAATGCGATAGAATAAAGATAGCTCCAACTCTTTGACACTCTTTCCTTTGACAGGAGAGATCTATTTCCCTTCCCCTTGAATCTTTGTTCTATGACTGCTCTAAAAGTATGGCAGAGTGATATTTTGCCAGTTCTAGGTCTAGACTTTAAGAAAACTTGCCATTTCTACTTCCCATTTTCCTGTACATTCTTAGAGTCCCAAATTGCAATGTAAGAAGTCTCAAAACTCCATTGGAAAGGCCATGTGGAGAAGCCCTGTGTTACGTGGTTACAGGGAGAAACCCATCTAAGCTTAGCCTTCTAGGTTTCCTTGCTCAGGCATCAGGCACCTGAGTGAAGCAATCCTAGACTCTCCAGACCACGCCAACCACCAACCAAATACCACCCCGTAAGCTTAGTCAATACCACAAGAAGCAAAAGAATGACCCTACCTGAATTCTTAACCCACAAAATCATGAGATAATGAAATAGTGGTTGTTTTAAACCAGTATGTTTTGAGGGTAGATTGTTACACAGAAGAAGATACATGAGAGCAATAAGTAAAGCCAAAAGTTGGCTCTTTGAAAAGACTAATAAATTTTTCTATAATCTCTAGTGAGATTTTTTAGGGGAAAAAATAAAACCAAGAAATTAAGAAAAAATAAGAAGAAAAGGACTATATATCAGACTATCTAAAAGGGAGATGACTCTGGATAAAAGCCATCAGGCAGGATCAGGACACTTTGATGTGGTAGAACGATCCTTAGTTGAGGTATGTATTCTTCCACCAGTTAACTTTGGGCAAGTTATTTAAATCTATTGGACATCACTGTGATCACAAAACAAAACAAAATAGCTATAGCTCCTTCTATAGGTGTGATTTCTTGATGTGACTTTCAGCAATGTTTAGTCTCTGTTATTTAAAGGAGTTGTACTTTGAAATGGTAGAATTTAGAGCAAGGAACAAAGTAGAATTCAGAAAGGAAACAACCATTTTTACTGATTCCTCTCTTTGCTGAAGATGAAAAAAAATGAAGAATGTATGATTTTTTTTTTACAAAATTTTACTACGTATATTCAGGACCTTCTCATGGTAATAAAGTTAATAAAAATCTGCTGAATTAAATTCACACAAACACACAAAAAGTCTTTTGCCTAGTATAGGAAAAAAACACATTAGCTAGTTGGATAAACATATTGCCTATAATGAAAAAACTAATTTTTACTCTTAGATATTCCATGAAACACTGTACAGCAAATTCTAGTTTTTGAAATATTTTGCAAGATTTTATGACTCACACAAATGACTTGTGCAGTGAGATAGTAAGGAGTTCAGATGCAATTAAGTACTTATCAAAAACATGGCCACAGCTTCTACCTTGCTCTACCTTTTTCAACAGTAACTTAAAATTTTTCTAAGACCTGAAAAATTACTCATTTCTTTCTAAGGGTTATTTAACAGGGAATTTAGCTAATGAAGTTTTTTAGCATATTAAATCTTCGCTGATATTTTGGAATGATTTTGAAACATATGGAAAGAGGGGGTGGGAAGGGCCATAGTTCTATCAAAATGTTCTAGCTTGTTACCTTAGATAAAATGAAAAGCTGCACCATGTTTTCACCTTAGTTTCTGGTGAGGAAGTTTATTAGTTTAAATGCCTTTTCAAATACCAAAAGAAGCTCAATTCTGAAATTTACTATATAATAAAAACCTAGACCAATTGACATAATGGACAGGTTATAGGGTTCCAAAGGAAAGAGTAGGCCTGTCTAAAAAAGGATATCATTAATTTTTTTTAAATTTTATTTTAAATTAGCAAAGCCACTTCACTTATTTAATTGTTTTCTAATGAGGATAAACATTTGCATGATAAAATAAACATTTATGATTTAATGTACACAGTGTAAACATGAGCAGCATCATACCCACTAACAGATACAGATTAACCTTTCTCTTATCTGAGACATCAAAACATCCTTAAATAGATACAGCTATGTAATATGACATATTTATGTAAGAGTTCTCCACATTCTTATTAAAGTTAAGATTAGGACATCAATCATACCCTTTACCCATTACTGTTTCAAAAAATCAAAATCAAAAACCCTAGCTCTATGCTTTTTTTCCAAAGTATTCTCTTTATCTTTGTGAGCTAGCCAGTTACCTACTACAAGACATTAGTAATTCCTTGCTTTCCAAGTTATTTTTAGGGTGTTTTAGCCTTATTAAGATGTCCCCCAAATGCTAAAACATTAAATACTGAGTTTTCTCTTCTATGTCTATCCCAGAGATAGGAGATTTCTTGCTTCAAACCTCAGTGCACACATGTAAACACAATTACTCAAAACAAGGCAACAAGTGAGAAGCAGGTTTAAAATAAGAACTCAGACAATCTGACTCACAATCCAGCATTCAACTCCCTATAACTTGCTGTTTTCCTTTGTCCTCTTTGCTGGGAACCAAGATACTTGTTCTTTAGCAGGGTGTTTCTGCTGCAAATCCACTTGCTACCGCATTATGCAATGAAGTCAGAAGCCTGAGCTTGTGACATCAATATAGGTTGCTATGGTAACTCTTTCCATAAGTATTACAGGTTCATTGTGGGCTCAAAAAAGAGGACTTCAGCACAGCAGCAAAATAGCTGGCATTATTCAGCCTAAATTACAACAATAATTGATGCCAAAAAAATGTTTTATACGAGCTATAGCATGTACAGATTTTTATATTTATGCTTTGTGTCATTATTGAAAGTCATTTTTCAAATATGTTAATTTTGTAAATGAAAATTCTCCAATAGAAATAGCATTGCTACTGACCTTCTGATGAACAGCTCCACAAGATCTAGGACGAAGAGGGTCTCACTGTAACATAGTTTATTATTCCATGCCTTGTGTCATTGCAGAAGCCAAGTAATGTTATTCATTATCTGTTTTTGAATTAATTCATAGTAGCATGATTTAAATCGTTTTTTTCCCATTACAGAAATTATAAAAAGGTTGCAAGGAGTTGCACCTATGAAAGCAATTTTAGGTGAGACGTTTTCCCAGGGAATGTGTCCATTTGTAGCGTAACAATAGGAAAGATCACTTTTTATTGCACCTGTTCATCCTTATTTCCCTGGAATATTGTTGCCAATGGCTCAATTCAAATGATTAAATCCAGCGTAGGAGATATTTAGAACAAATTCTTTCACTATTACATTTAAAAAAAAATTTTTTTAACGTTTATTTAGTTTTTGAGAGACAGAGAGGGACAGAGCACGAGTGAGGGAGGGGTTAGAGAGAGAGGGAGACACAGAATCTAAAGCAGTCTCCAGGCTCTCAACGGTCAACACAGGGCCCAACGCCGGGCTCGAACCCATGAGAACGGTGAAATCGTAACCTGAGCTGAAGTCAGGCGCTTAACCGACTGGGCCACCCAGGCGCCCCGCTGTTGCTTTTTTTATACCCAAATTTGAAGCACATGGCCGAATAATTACAAAGCCTGAATTCCTTTCTCCCATAGCTTCTTTTTCTTTGTCTATCATCCAGCATCAGCAGCACGAGAATCTCAGTTCAAGTCTACAGTCATGCCAGGGCTAGGCATGGCAGTTACATATGTTGGGCTTCTGGTATAGATGCATAAGACGCGGTCCCTCCCATGAAAAGCTCATTCAGCTAATAGCAACAACAATAACAACTGATATTTACTGATATTTACCTGCTGTGTGCCAGATACCATGCTAAGCACTTTCCATTCATTATCTTCTTAATCCTCACACTACAGTGAGAGAGGGAGCTACAGGCATCCCCATTACATAGAGAAAAGAACCAAAGCTTGGAGGGATGGTCACTGGCCTGAAGTCACACAGGTAGTTAGGAACACAGCTGGTGGGGAGGGAGGAGGAGTGGCGGGGGGGGGTGGAGGGGGGTTGGGAATTGTGCCTGGGTGGCTCATTCCGCTAAGCATCTGACTTTGGCTCAGACTGTGATCTCTCAGACAGTGGGTTCAAGCCCCCATCAGGCTCTGTGCTGACAGCTCAGAGCCTGGAGCTTGCTTTGGATTCTGTGTCCCCCTCTCTCTGCCCTCCCTTGCTCACTCATGCTCTCTCTCTCTCTCTCTCTCTCTCAAAAATAAACATTAAAAAAAAGTGTTTTTAAGGGAACACAGCCGGAATTTGAACTTAGGACTAACAGACTCCACAAATATTTATATGTTTTAACAGAAATGAAGGATAATTTCTTGTTACTCACTGCGGTAAAAATTGAAAATTGGATCATTATCCCACTGAGCAAGGACTGCTTGACATAGAATTCACTGAAGCAGAAAGCAGATGCTAGTCTTCAGGTGAACTTCATAAACACTTTCAATGACTGACTTTTCTGTTTTTGTAACACTCAGCCGTTCAGAAAGTGTTTGCCTGAAGACATTCGTACTCCCCTAGGTTATAAATGAAAATATCTCTCAAACACATTGGTTCTATCACTTTTCTTAGACAGCTGCATTGATATTCTAATATGCTCCAAGCTACTCTACTATCTTGAGACCAGATAAATAGATCAGCAATTTAACTTGTATAGTGTGCTGCATTTTACAAATTATACCCAACATTCATCCATTCAGCACAAATTTATTGAGCCACTATTATGACTCAGGCACTGTGCTAAGGGTTAGATATGACACTAGAGCAAAAAGTTGAAATAGTCCCCAAATTAAAGGAATCTAAAAGGAGAGAAAGGCATTGATCAAATAACAACAGAAATAAATGTAAAATCGGGACTGTGTCCAGGGAGTAGAAAATGAGACTGAAATAGATAACCTAAACATTCAACCCTAAACGATATAAAGAGAACAGAAGAAACACAAAGAAGCAGAGGGAAGAAAAACAATGAGGAGAAGTAAAGTCTAAGGAAATGTAATTCAACATACGACGGGAATATAAACAAAACCAAACTGGTTCTTTGAAAAGATAAATAAAATTGAGAAACCTCTGGCAAGATAGATCAAGAAAACAGAGACAAGACAAAGGTAAACAATATTTGAAACAGCATAAAGAACACAGTTACAACAGAGACTTAAAAAGGAAATAAGATTTAAAAAAGGGAATAAGATATAACGAACTTTATGCCAATACATTTGGAAGCATAGAAAAAAGGACAAAATTGATCAAGAAGAAACAGAAATTTGGGTAGACGTAATTACCAAAGAAGTTGAATTAAAAATATAAAATCTTCCCAGATAGAAAGCATCGGGCCTAGACAGTGGTTCAGCAAATCTGCCAAAATTCCAGGATCGATCATTCCAATCTTACAAATGTTTCTAAATAATTGGGAAAAAAAGAACTATCCAAATAAATTATTTTATGAGTCTAGTGTAATTTAATTAAAACAAAAAATTAAACAAGAGCAGTATGAGAACAGAAAAATAAAGAACAATATCTCCCATGAGCATAAACACAAAAATCTTAGAGTATAAAATCCAGCAATGTAATAAAATGTTGTATCCCTACTCTTCTTCCACACTGAACCATTCATCAATATTTTTTAATCACTCTTTCCTTACTTTACATTTCAGTAATAATGTCAAATCATGATATTCACACGGATACACCTTACTCTTTCACACCTCTGTGCCTTTCCTGATAATGCTCCCTCTACCTAGACCTGCATGCCTCACTTTTTAAAAACTAGATAACTCCTACATACCTTTCAGAAACCACCATAATCCCTCTCCTTCTGGCCAGATTATTTTCTTATGGTTTAACACATACTAGTTTGTATAAAGTATTTTATTGCGGGTCTTTCCCACAAAGAACCATATGGTTACAAATCATATATTTTCCATCTTTTAACCCTCTGCTATTAATAGTATTTGCCTGGCACATTATAGGTGTCTGGATTGGAGCTAAACCTTTTGAATCAAATTCATTTATAAAGTTTGTGTTTCTACCACATAGTCTGCTAGACTGATAGAGTGACCTTCACTCAATTTTTTAGTATCACCTATAGTTTATACTATCCACATCCTTACATTTCCCAAAAATTTTATATGTAAAATTTGTGTAGTTTTTCTTTACGTGGGCCCCAGTGTGGACCCCAACATGGGGCCTGAACTCACAACTCTAAGATCAAGACCTGAGCTGAGCTCAAGAGTTGGATGCTTAATTGACTGAGCCCCCGAGACACCCCACCATGTGTCATTGCTTACAGATATCTTTATGGGTTCTTTCAGGCTCCTTTTTTATTTTTAAAATTTTTTTTACAGTGTTAAGTTACCATTATTTGATACATGCATATATTGTGAAATGATTACCACAATAGGATTATTTAACACCTCTATCACCTCGCATAGTTAATTTCGTGTATGTGGTGAGAACATTTAAGACCTACTCTCCTACAACTTTCAAGTAGACAATATAGTATTCTTCATTATAGTCACCATGATATCCCCAGAACTTACTCATTTTATTACTGGCAGTTTGTACCCTTTGACCAACATCTTCCCATTCCTCTACAACTTAGTCTCTGATTACCACCGATCTATTCTCTGTATTTATGAATTAGGATATTTTAGATTCTACATGCCAGTGAGATGATCCAGTGTTTGTCTTTCTCCATCTGACTTATTTCACCAGCATGATGCCCTCAAGCATCATCCTTGTTGTCACAAATAACAGTATTTTCTCCTTTTCTACAGCTGAATAGTATTGCATTGTGTATATGAACACCACATTTTCTTTAGGCACTCATCCAGCGATGGACACTTAGGTTGTTTCCATATGTTGGCTATTGTGAATAATACTGCAATGAACATGGGGGTACAGATGTCTCTTCAGGATAGTGACTTCATTTCCTTTAGATATTCACTTAGGAGTGGGATTCCTGGGTCATATGACAGGTCTATTTTTATTTTTTGAGGAGCCACCATGTTGTTTTTCTTAGTGGCTGAGTCAGTTTACATTCCTACCGGCAGTGCACGAGGTTCCCTTTCCTCCACATTCTTACCAGCACTTGTCATGTCTTGTCTTTTTGAAAATAACGGTTCTAACAGGTGTGGCGTGACATCTCATTGTGGTTTTGATTTGTATTTCCCTGATGATGAGTGATGCCAAGCACCTTTTCATGTACTTGGCAGTTTATAAGTACTTTTTGGAAAAAAGTCAGACCCCTCCTGCTCCTTCGCCTGTTTCTTTAGATTATTTAGTTTTGTTGTTGCTGCTGCTGCTGTTGTTGTAGACCTATGGGTTCCTTATATATTTTGGATACTAACCCTTTATCAGATAATGGCTTGTAAATATTGTCTCCCATTCCATAGGTTGCTTTTTAATTTTATTGATGGTTTCCTTTGCTGTAAAAACATTTTAGTTTGATATAGTCCCACTTGTTGATTTTGGTTTTTGTTACTTGTGCTTTTGAAGTGTCATATACAAAAAAAAATCATTAGCAAAAACAATGTCAGTGAGCTTTTCACCATGTTTTCTTTTAGGAGTTTTATAGTTGAAGGTCTTACGTTTAAGTCTTTAATCCTTTGCAAGTTAATTTTTATGAGGAGTGTAAGAAAGAGGTCTAATTTCATTATTTTGCAGGTGAATATTCATTTCCCCCAACACTATTTATTGATGAGATTATCTTTCCTCATTGAACACTGTTGGCTCTCTAGTCAAATATTAGTTGACATTATATGCATAGATTTATTTCTGGGTTCTTGATCCTGTGACATTAGTCTATGTGTCTGCTTTTTCATGCAAATATCATACTGTTTTGATTACTGCAGCTTTGTAATATAGTTTGAAGTCAGGAAATGTGATGCCTCCAGCTTTGTTCTTTCTTAAGTTTGCTTTGGCTATTCGGCCCTCTGTGGTTCCACGTGGATTTTAGGATTTTTTTTTTCTGTGAAAAACATTGAAGTTTTGATAGTACTTTCAATGAATCTGTTGATGGCTTTGGGTAGTATGGACATTTTAACAATATTAGCTCTTTTGATCCATGAACACAAGATACCTTTTCATTTATTTGTGTTTTCTTCAGCTTCTTCTGATAGTTTCCAGTGTATAGATCTTTCACCTCCTTGATTAAACTTATTTCTAAGTATTTTGGTCTTTTTGCTGCCACTGTAAATGAGATTGTTTCTTTCTTGGGTAGTTTGTTATTAGCATATAAAAACACAATTGGTGTGTGTGTGTGTGTGTGTGTGTGTTTATTGATTTTGTAACTTTATTGAATTCATTTATTAGTTCTTTGAGTTTTTGGTGGAGTCTTTAGGGTTTTCTATTTATGTCATCTACAAGCATAGACAATTTTATTTCTTCCTTTTCAATTTGGATCCTTTTAATTTCATTACCTTGCCTGATTTTCTGGCAAGGACTTCCAGTGCTGTATTGAATAGGAGTGATGAGGGTGGATACCCTTGCCTTGTTCCTGATATTAGACCTTAGAGGAAAATTTTTCAACCTTTCACCATTGAGTATGACATTAGCTATGGGCATGTCATGTATGGCCTTTATTATGTTGAAATACATTCCTTCTGTAGCCACTTTATTGAGTTGTTTTATCATGAAAGGATGTTGAATTTTCTCAAATGTTTGTTTCTGTTTCTTTTGAGATTATTATATTATTTTTATTTTTATCATTCATCCTATTAATGTGATGTATACATTCATTGAATGGCATATGATGAACCATCCTTGCATCCCAGGAATAAATGCCACTTGATCATGATATATAATCCTTTTAATGTGCTATTGAATTTGACTTGCCAGCATTTTGTTAAGAATTTTGCATCTTTATTCATCAGAAATATTAGTCTGTCCTTTTCTTTTCTCATGGTGTCCTTATCTGGCTTTGGTATCAGGGTAATGTTGGCCTCACAAAATGAGTTTGGGAGTGTTTCCTCCTCTTCTGTTTTTTGTAAAAATGTAAGCTGGATTGGCATTAACTCTGTCTCAGCAGTTTCAAAGGGTACTGACTTGCTTCCCTATTCTGTCAGCCATGGGATATACGTACTCCATTAGCCATCCAGCATTTCTGGCCAAGCTTCCTGGTTAGGTGGGCCTGGAGGCTACACTAAGCAGTTGGGCAGAGCCAGTGAATTTCTTCCTTGTTATGTATGGATCTAGAATGGACTCTGAGGTCAGAACAGACCTGTGTTGGCGACCTACAGCAGGCACAACTGCCAACCAAGGAACCCAGCCAGACGGAGCCATCCATCTTTATCCTTAAGGTTTTGTCACTTTTCTTATCTACCCCAAATCATGGTATCTACACTCCATTCTTGTATCAAACTTGATTTTAGAATTCTGCCCTTTTAGCTCAATTCAGCAATTCAGGCAATATTTTTAGGAGGTTCCTTTTTTTAAGTTTTCATTTTAATTCCAGTTAGTTAACCTACAGTGTTATATTAGTTTCAGGTGTACAATACAGTGATTCAACACTTCCATACATCACCCGGTGTTCGTCACAAGTGCTATTTAACCCATCCCTCCACCCACCTCTTCTCTGTTAGCCATCACTTTGTTCACTACAGTTAAGAGTCTGTTTCTTAATTTGTCTCTCTCTCTCTCTTTCCCTTTGTTCGTTTGTTCTGTTTCTTAAATTCCACATATGAGTGTAATCATATGGTATTTGCCTTTCTCTGACTTATTTTGCTTAGCATTATGCTTTCTAGCTCCATCTGTGTTGTTGCAAATGGCAAGATTTCATTCTTTTTATGGCTCAGTAATATTCCATTACTCACATCTTCTTTATCCATTCATCAATCTATGAACACTTGGGCTGCTTCCATATTTTAGCTATTATAAATAATGCTGCTGTAAACATAAGGATGCATGTATCCCATTGAATTACTGTTTTCATATTTTGGGTAAATATCCAGTAGTGTGATTGCTGGATCATGGGGTAGATCTAGTTTTGACAAGTTTCCAGAGTGGTTTCCAGTTTGCATTGCTACCAGCAGTGCATGAGGGTTCCTTTTTCTCCACATCCTCATCAATGCCTGTTGTTTCTTGTGTTGTTCATTTTAGCCATTGTGACAGGTGTGAGGTGATATCTCATTGTGGTTTAGGATGACCTGATGGCTTTCCAGTTGCATTCTTGTCATGGACAAGGTGAGCCTGCGGTCCTCCTACCTTGCCGCCATCTTCTCTCTGGGAGTTTCCTTTTATAAGTCTTATTTAGTGCCTGTGGAACTTACCCATTTGGCTTCTACCACACTTGCAATGCCAAATTCTTCTGAATTTCCTAATTCCGCTCTCCTAAAATTCCACCTTCTATCTCAGCTCCAAAGCTATTGCGTCCTCTCCCTCATCCAGTCAGGCGCTGGGTCCTGTCCATTCTTTCAAATTTGCCATCCTCACTCATGCGTTTTCCTCCTGCCCTTCTCTTTGCTACTAACCACATCTGAGCCCTCATCGCTTCGTGCCACAGGTGTCTCACTAGCTTCCTGCAATGACTCCTTTAACCTCTTTGCTGAGAGTTCAAAGTGCAGATAACTGTAGATTTACTTCCTGAAACATCTGAACTTTAACTGGATCACATTGCAGCTCCCGCACCACCCAAATACTTTTGATCGCTCCCCCTTCCAGAAAGTTAAAAGTTTAACTCTTTAACTTGACGTATCAGGCTTTTAAAAATCTGACCACAGTCTAACTGTTCAGTCTCTGGAACCATCACTCAAGAATTATTTCCCAAATCAGATGCGTGAATTACTGGTCTCTAAATATGCATTTTACTTTTCTATCTTTCTGCCTTTTCCATGCCATGTCACCGCTAGAATGCCCCACCCCTCTTCCCCACCTCCCTTTACCTTTAAGAATTTGAAACATACTCGTAAGCCCAGTATCAATTATTGACTGGATAGCTGTGCTGCCCTTTTGTTTGTGTGTATGTGTATATGTTTTATCTTCTCAGCTAGACTGTAAGCTTCTTGAGAGAAGAAACTATATCCACAGTCTACCATAATATGACACAAATATGGTGCTTAGTTAATACTAAATTGATGTCACATCCCAGAACAATATAAACTTATTCAGACAGTTGCTCAGGCAAATATTTGTATCACTAATTGTGTGACCATGGCTTCCTTTGAACATTAAAAATTCAGATTTTTCTGTTTGTTTTACTAAAAGCCCTTATAACCGTAGAGCATAGAATAAGATTTTGCTGCTTGACTATATAAAGCAAATAATTTACCATATATATATATATATATATGTATATATATATATATATGGTATACCATATATGGTGTGTATATATATATATATATATATGGTATATATGTATATATATATGGTATACACACACACACACACACACAACACATAGGACTTTCAATGGACTCTTCCAAGAAAGATAGCAAAAAATATGATTGTTTGTATTAATCAAGATCATTCCAGTTGAAAATAAGAGACATCTAGCTTACAATTAGCTTAAGCAAAAAGGACACTGTATTGGCTCATGGAATTGAGAAAATCATGGGCAAATCTAGTTTTAGTAACAGCTCCAGAAGATTCACTGGTATTAAAAAGTCTTATTCTCCTTTTTCTGAGTGTTCCCCTTATTCCCTACAGCTGCAGATAAGCCAGCTGTATGTGGTAAAGGTAATGCTAACTACAATTTCAATTTCACGTTACGCCAAACTGGCAACCGCAATTCAAGAAGAATCTGTCTAGGGGTGGCTGGGTGGCTCAGTCAGTTAAGCATCAGACTCTTGGTTTCAGCTCGTGTCATCATCTCACGTTTCATGAGTTTGAGCCCCACATCGGGTTCTGCCCTGGCAGTGTGGAGCCTGCCTGCAATTTGTCTCTCTCTGTGCCTTCCCTGCTCTCCCTCTCTCTCTCTCAAAATAAATAAATAAACATAAAAAAAGAAGAATCTTTCTCAACCTCTCTCTCTCTCAATCTCTCTCACTCTCCATAAGGTTAGAGAAAGTTCAGGAACAACTTTTGAACCCTAAATAGGTCATATACCTATTTTAGTAAAGTCACTGGGCCAGAAAGAACATCTGAGAATAATTCAGCCTGAGCCTGAGTTCACGCCTGTGGCCAAGGTGGTAGCCAGATATATTGACTGTGTTTCCAAGACCACATGGTACTGAGGAAAGATAAGGATCAGCTGCTTTGCTCAAAAAAAATAAATAAAAAGATAACAAAGGTAATCATTTCTCCATTTAAGTCAGGGAGATCCTTTGGGTTCTGAATCATCTGGATTGACTTTAAATTCTGAGGTGTTAGTTCATCCAATTATCCTCAAATATTTGTTGTACACCTACGATGTATCAGGCACTCTGTTAGACACTGTTGAGGATACAAAGGTTATTGGCTTTGGGAAGCCTGGGTGGCTCAGTCAGTTGAGCATCTGACTTCGGCTCAGGTCATGATCTCATGGTCTGTGAATTTAAGCCCGGCATCGGGCTCTGTGCTGACAGCTCAGAGCCTGGAGCCTGCTTCAGATTCTGTGTCTCCTCCCTCTCTATGCCTCTCCCCGACTCACATTCTATCTCTCTTTCTCAAAAATAAATACACATTAAAAACATTTTTAAAAAATCATTAGTTTTGATTTACAGGAGAGAGAAATGTAATATATGTAATTCTGAGCCAAAGTAGGATATGGTATATGTCATAAAAAGTCATAAAAGTAGGACCAAAGATAAAGATTTAGGAATCATACGTATAGAGGCAATAATGAAAGCACTGTAAACAAATGACCTGAAATTTTGAGAGAGAGATAAAGATAGAAGAGAAATGAAGAGTAAAGAGAGAAAGAAGTTAGAATAAAATTTTATATCCCTATTCAAGTTGTATTCCATAGAATGTGAGCTCCGTAAGAGTAAAACTTTAATCTTGCTTTGAGCAACACAAATACTACTAATAGAGAAAATAACAATGTTAATACTAAATAATATTTATTGAGTATTTATCATGTTAGGCATTATGCTAATTTTCCCACTCATTCCCTCAAAACAATCTTATGAATTAGATATTATTCTCAACACCCCCATTTTATGGATGAGAACCCCGAGACGTAGAAATGTCCAGTAATCTGCTTAAGCAAGGTAGACTTGAGTTCTTACCAAGTTCAGAATGTAACCTCTTAATCTACATATTATAGCAAACATTTTCAAAGACTACATCTTCTCATGTGAGTCAAGGAACTGATTCCATATAAATTACCCAGAAACGGTGTTCTTTGAGTGTTAGTTACACTCATGTGATCTCAGCTTCTTGCCCAATGTCAATCCCAACAACATTCTCTGCTTAGAATCATCCAGCAGACTAAAATAATCCAGACACCCTGATGTTTGAGAGGAGAGTGAATGGGAAGACCAGAGAAAAAACACAGTTATTACATGGTGGAGGCTTTTGGCTTTGTACGAGCAAAATAAAACTCAGGGAGACTGTTACGGACTGAATTGTGTCACTCCAAAATTAATATGTTGAGATCCTCACTTCAAGCATCTAAGGATGTAACTTTATTTGGAAATAAAGCCTTCACAGAGATAATCAAGTGAGAACACACTTGACCAGATTGGGCTCCAATCCACTATACCTGGTGTACTTACACCGATGGGAAATTTGGACACATTAGCATTCAGAGAGGAAAGACTACATAAAGAGATACAAAGGAGAACACTACATAAAGATGAAAGCAGGTATTGAAAGTGATGTATCTATAAGGCAAGAAATATTAAAGATTGCCAGAAAACCACCAGAAGCTAGGAGAGAGGCCTGGAACAGATTCTCCCTCACAGCCCTCGAGAGGAACCAACCCTGGCAGCACCTTGATCTTGAACTTCTACCCTCCAGAATTGTAAGACAATAAATTCCTACTGTTTAAGCCACCCAGTTTGTGGTGCTTTGTTACATCAGTCCTCGGAAATTAATACATGTATCTTCAAGAAATGGGATAAATCTGAGCCTCTTGCAAATGAATAAAGCAATCCCCAATACTTTCTTTCATGGGGGTGCCATGTTAATAAAGCCAGTTCACAATGAAACTAGCTGGGTCAAACTTCCACCTGTGATTTTATACCCTCATGGGGAACATTTGAGATTAATTTGATGTAAATATTACATTTCTGTGCTTTCTAATTTGTTGCCATCATTTGCTAAAAGAAGGTTAATATTTTTTCTGAAAAGAATGCTTTTCTTTCTGCCAGAAATCGGGCACCTGATTCGTAAGTGATCATTTACATTTTTGGTTCTGGGCTTCTAGACACATCTGGATATTCATAACTGCTTGTTTACCCATTAGTTCATAGGCCAAATTCACGTTAAAATATTCTCAAATATCAGAAAATGTTTTTTATTTTAATAAAAGTCAACAGCTCATCTACTAGCTAATTTTAAGGGGTCTGGCAGGAAGCATGGTGGAAGATCCTTATCTGAGGTTTTGTGAAGAAGATAAAACATGGCATCAATCATAGTTGGGATCTGCATTCACAGCCACATTCCCAAAGAGTACACACAACTAAAAGTTTAAATATTTACTATGTTCTTGAGTAAACTGAGAATGTGAGTAAAATATATCAATGTTGAACATCACAGTTCCCTTAGGGAAAATGTCATACACAAATGTGCCCCTGTAGGCTTATTTTTCCAGACTGGTGGCTTGAGGGACATTATGAGCTCACAGAATGGTCACTCCTGTGTGCCATCAGAGAGAAAAGCATGACTTTTAGCAAAATCTAACAGAGTCACTGACCCTGTTCCTGGACCTGATACGTTTCCTTACTCCCTTTCCACCTTGCTCCTTCTTTCCTTCCTTCCTTTTCAGTATAAATATTTTGTTTTCTATTAGAGTAATGCATGTTTGGAGTTGTAAAGGACCCCATTGTTTTGCACACAGGACTATCAAAATGAAGGAGCACTGTGAGGTAGGCAACCTGTTTCTAATTTTTTCAATTCTGAGTATGAACCTGGCAGTATAACATATTGGTTGGATGCTGATTTCAAAGTCAAATAGCCCTTGTTTTAAACTGACAAGTCCTCTTATTAGCTGTATAGAACTTTGGTAGTAGTACTTAGCCACTCTATGCTTCCTCACCTATAAATTAAGGAACACCATTGTACCTCCATCATATGGTCTGAGAACAAAACAAAACAAAACAAACAAAAAAAGGTGACACCTGAAGAACAGATAGCAGAGGAATAACCACTTGGTGAATATTTAATAAATGTGAGCTAATAATCATGCTCATAAGGAAAACTAATGGTATGGCATTCTGGAAAGGTCAAAACTATGGCAATGGTAAAAAGAGTAATGGTTTCCAGGGAGTTGGGAGAGGGTGAGTGTTAGGTGAGGGTTGAATACATGAAACCCCTTTTGGAAGGTGGTAAAACTATTCTGTATGATACTGCAATGGTGAATATATGACACTATGCGTGTCAAGATCCTTAGAACATTCTAGCATAAAGAGTGAACCTTACTTTATGCAAATTAAAAAAAAAAACTTTTTTTCCATCACATGATGGACTGTAGAATGTGATAAAACTAACTTTATTACAAATGTAAGAAATAAATCTAACCATATTGCAAATATATAAAGCAACCTTACCTGAAGGGGTTGGAGGGAAAAGATGACCTAAGTAATTTTGGATATGAATGGAATCTGCAAACTAAAGGCAAAATAGACTATATATTAGCACTGTGTTCAGGTGAATAAAGTTGTTTGTTATGGGGATACAGTTAATTTTGTTACTGCTGTACATAAACACTGGAATTAAGTAATGGGGTGCTGGATGCTGGGAGCCAGGTCACTGAGTATTGCAGAGAAAGATTACAAAGAGCAAGGGAGGAGGCTAGAATGAGTCATGTGATAACGGATTAGAGTTGGAGACATCAGTATGAATTCATGTCTAGCTTAATGTAGACACAGGTGATTACACATACAATAATTTTAGATATGTGTATATGAACAGGCTGATATCCATACATGGAACTCCTTGCTCTGTCAGTGGAAAGAGCCTAGAAGTAATGACACCTCAGTACCAACAACCACACCTACCACCTAGATCATTCCTTTCCTTTCCTTTCCTTTCCTTTCTTTCCCTTCCCTTCCCTTCCCTTCCCTTTCCTTCCTTTCTTTCTTTCTTTCTTTCTTTCTTTCTTTCTTTCTTTCTTTTTTGAGATAGAGATAGAGAGAGAGAGAGAATCTTAAGCAGGCTGCACACCCCGTGCAGAATCAATCTCACTGATCATGAAATCATGACCTGAGCCAAATCAAGAGTTGGACACTTAACCAACTGAGCCAAGTTGCCCCTAAATCTTGTTTTCTAATACCATTTTTCAATAAAGAGAATCAGGGCTCCTTGGAGAAAGGGCCAGTTCTAGGACTGGAGCAGTAAATATATAAGATGATCTCGGAGCATCTTACAGTGCCAGAAAGTAAGGAAACACTTTAAAAAAAAATGATGGTGTACACAAAGGACATAGTAGACAATTAAAAGGGCCCCCAATGGTCAAAGCTGCAAAATTTGAGCAACACAATAAATAAAGTAGAATTGGCTTATAATCCAAAATAAAAAACAAATTTTTGATTCCATACTGATACAGATAAATAATTGAACAAATAATAAATAAGGGAGAATAAACAAATCTTCCACACAGAAGAATTCTAAATAATTCGTGTACGTACTCTGCTCTCAAGGACATAAATCATAAGTACCCACGGTGACTTCCTTCCGTACAGTGCAATATAGATAAAAGGAAAAAGAGTAACTTCATAGCGGATAAACCTCACAATCACCAGTTCAGTCAGATGGTCAAGGGAAACATCAACAGTGATAAATCATGTGGATAGTATGTATTCTTGACATGTGATGAAAATGGCACTCTACCTGTGTGGTCTTCCTCCCAAAAACCTATAACCCCAGTCTAATCATGAGAGAAAAATCAGACAAATACCAACTGAAGAACATTGTACAGGACTGTGCAACATCAACCAGTATTTTTCTAAACTGTCAAGGTCATCTAAAACAAGGAAAGTTTGATAAACTATCATAGCCAAGAGGAGCCTAAGGACACATGGGGACTAAATGTCTATCCTGGGGGGGACCCTCACACAGAAAAAGGACATTAGATAAAAAATCAAAGAAATCAAAATAAACTATACACTTTAGTTAAAATAACCTATCAATATTGATTCAACAATTGCAAACAAATGTAATATAAATGTATAAATATAAGACATTAATAATAAGAAAAATAGGTATGGGATATATGGGGATGCTGTACTCTCTTAAATTCATTTAAGATTTCAAATTTATTTTAAAAAGAAAAAATATAAAGGCAGAACTATTATATTAAATCTAAAAATATTAACCAGTATTACTAAGTATTACTATTTTTAATTGGTAAATAATTAGCACAAGAAATACCTGACAACTACTAGGACATTATTAAACTTAAATATTTTTAACCATTGCTCTAAGTAACCCTGATCTAATTCTTATACTTTATTCAACTCATTGAATATCTTCTTAAAATTAGGCCTGCCTTGAACTTGATCCAGTACGTTCAACAACTTTACCACCCACTTCAATTTGCCTACAAGGAAATCTTGTGGATATCAGTGACTATTTTATTTTATTTTATTTATTTTAGAGTGTGTGTGTGTGTGTGTGTGTGTGAGCAGGGGAGAGGGGCACAGGGAGAGAAAGAAAGAATCCCAAGCAGATTCCATGCTCAGCGTGGAGCCCAATGCAGAACTCGATCCCACAACCTTGGGATCATGATGTAAACCGAAATCAACAGTCGGAGGCTCAACTGATTGAGCCACCCAGGCACCCCGTCTGTACTTTTATATTCAATCATCAATTCCTAGCGTTTTAAATGCTCCATTATTTATAGATCAAAGGATAAGTTGCCCTTTTTTAATCAGTGAAAAACCACCCAAAAAGTTAGGGGTCAGTCACAAATTCCATTGACCTACTAGCCACACAAATCCATTCATGATTAGTTTTCCTAATAAAAGTAGATTTTACAACATTTGTGTCTCCTGTGTTTAATTCTTTGCTTCTGAAGTCTAATTTACATATATAGCTTTAAGTAAATCCTCTTCTAACAAACTTCACTATGCATAGTAGATTTTATGTAGCACTTTTTTCTTTTAAAAGTGTGAAGGTACTAATGCAAGATACAATAGCAATAACTAAAAGACATATTTAAGCAAAATGACTTTTTTTTCTTTTTTTCCTTTTTTAAAAATTCATTTATTTTGAGAGAGAGAGACAGAGATAGAGCATGAGCGAGGGAGGGGCAGAGAGAGAGAGGGAGACAGAATCCAAAGCAGGATCCAGGCTCTGAGCTATCAGCACAGAGCCCGATGCAGGGCTTGAACTCATGAACCATGAGATCATGACCTGAGCCAAAGTTGGACACTTAACCAACTGAGCTATCCAGGCACCCGTAAGCAAAACGAATTTTAAAACAGTCCTATAATAGTCTCCTGTATACTTCCAGAAAGCTGCCCCTTCCCTCGGTACAACATAGAAATGCACATCTCGGGCCGGGGGGGGGGGGGGCTGGGTGGCTCAGTCAATTAAACATCAGACTCTTGATTTTGGCTCAGGTCATGATCTCATGTTTCTTGAGTTCAAGCCACTGTGTTGGGCTCTGTGCTGAGAGCACAGAGCATGCTTGGGATTCTCTCTCTTCCCAAGCCCTGCATTTGTGCATGCACACACACTCTCTCTCTCTCTTTCAAAATAAATAAATAAAAATTTAACAAAAGTATTTTAAAGAAATACACATCTCTGAATCAGTCTTTTTTGAAGACTGTGCTTTGGTCGCTTGAAGGTGAATAATGAAAAGAAATAGTAGAGACAGTTGAATCCCCACCATCACATAATGTCATGCCATAAATCTCCCAGTTAACATTCTTGGAACTTGCATATCTAGATCTGATATGAGCATGATATAAGCATAATTCAGAATTTTATGGTTCTTTACAAGTTCCTAAAACACATAGTGACAATGGCCTTTGATTCAGAGGGAACATGTGGAAATACAGATTAAAGGAGACTAAGAAATCCTACCACTTCTCAAAGTGCTCAAACCATTAAGCTCAAAGCCAACTCATTTACTCCTGAGCTCAGTGGGCTTTTGCCCCAAATCAAATGTCTCCATGTACATACCTCCCTGAGCCAAATTTAACCTACATTTGAAGGATATGGACCATTATTGTATCCAGTATGGGTATTCCCTTCGCTCATCTTAGTGAAGTATGAAGTGATGTGGTAACTTGGTGATCGACTCAGTGCTCCTGACTGCAGAGTGTGGGTTCTAAAGGAAATGGAAAAAGCAAGTGCAGCCAACTTATATACCTTACAATTCATTAATATATTTCATAATTCATAAACCTTACAAAACTTTATGCACCTGAAATTTGGAGTTTGGGGTCTATGTTGAGTGTGTGAGTGAGCATGTGTATGGGTGTGTGTGTGTGTGTGTGTGTGTGTGTGTGTGTGTTGGGCTGCATTTTTATGCATCTAAAAGTCAGTTAAAAAATAAGAAGAAGTTACACTATAATATGATACTCAAACTCTTTCCACTATAGTACTTGTGACCATAGCCAGGTGTATTTTATCAAATCACCTGGACTTAAATTGAGATATATATTTTTTTCATTTATTTAAATTCACATTAGTTAACATACAGTGTAGTCTTGGCTTTAGGAAAGAACCCAGTGATTCATCTCTTACATGTAACACCCTACTGCTTATCCCATCAGGTGCCCTTTTCAGTGACCATCACCCATTTCACTCATTCCCCTACCCATCTCTCCTCTAGCAACCCTCAGTTTTTTCTCTGTATTTAAGAGTCTCTTACGGTTTGCCACCCTTTCTGTTTTTATCTTATTTTTCCTTCACTTCCCCTATGTTTATCTGTTGAATTTCTCAAATTCTACATATGAGTGAAATCATATGATATCTGTCCTTCTCTGACTAACTTATTTCTCTTAGCATAATATCCTCTAGTTCCATCCATGTATCTGCAATGGCAAGATTTCTTTCTTTTTCATTGCTGTGTAGTATTTCATTGTGTGTGTGTGTGTGTGTGTGTGTGTGTGTGCATATATATACCGCATCTTCTTTATCCATTCATAAGTTGTTGGATACTTGGTTTCTTTCAATAATTTGGCTATTGTTAATAGTGCTACTATAAACATTGGGGTGCATGTGTCCCTTCGAAATAGCACACCTATATCCCTTGGATAAATACCTAGTAGTGCAATTGCTGGGTCATAGAGTAGTTCTATTTTTAATTTTTTGAGGAAACTCCATACTGTTTTCCAGAGTGGCTGCACCAGCTTGCATTCCCACCAACAATGCAGAAGGGTTCCCCTTTCTCTGCATCCTCGCCAACATTTGTTGTTTCCCGAACTGTTAATTTTAGCCATTCTGACGGGTGTGAGGTAGTATCTCATAGTGATTTTGATTTGTATTTCCCTGACCAGGAATGATGTTACGCATGTTTTCATGTGTCTGTTAGCCATCTGGATGTCTCCTTTGGAAGTGCCTATTCATGTCTTCTGCCCATTTCTTCACTGGATTATTTGTTTTTTGGGTGTTGAATTTGATAAGTTCTTTATAGATTTTGGATACTAACCCTTTTTCCAATATGTCATTTGCAAATATCACCTCCCATTCTGTTGGTTGCCTTTTGGTTTTGTTGATTGTTTCCTTCGCTGTGCAGAAGGTTTTTATCTTGATGCTGGCCCATTTGGATTTAAATGTAAAAACAAGGTTACACACATGACAAATGCTGGACACCCCTGGAACCATAAAGCAATGTGGTATAGAAGACAACATAGTTATTTAAGTCTTGCCTCACTTCCAATTCTGGAAGCTGGCTTGAATATATAACCAAACCAAAGAATCTGGATTGGCTCTGGCCTCAGGTATCTTGTTCTATTCCACAGAGACCTCGTAAATCTTACTTCATCACTGGTCATCTTCAATCTCTGTAGGGGTAAGATTATCTTATAGTCAAACCTCAGAAATGGGTCTTCCCTGGGGCAGACTGAGCAGTCCAAGCAATTTAACACCTCCACTTTCCCAACCATACCAGACCTAATCTAAAATTAACCTGTACATACAAAGTGATCCAAATCTGGTGTCTGAATACAGAAAGACTCTGATCAGATAGCATTTGAAATTGAGACCCACTGAAGTCATATTATACATGACCACTCCTTTATAATGCAGTTCTGAGATTGGGTTTCTCAGGGAGTAAGCTTGAAATGGATATTTATGGATTTTTTAAATATAATTTATTGTCAAATTGGTTAACATGCAGTGTGTAAAATGTGCTCTTGGTTTTTTGGGGTAGATTCCCGTGATTCATCGCTTACATACAACACCCAGTGCTCATCCCAACAAGTGCCCTCCTCAATGCCCATCACCCATTTTCCCATTGCCCCCCACTCTCCTATAAACCCTCAATTTGTTCTCTGTATTTAAGAGTCTCTTATGGTCCCTCTCTGTAACTCTTTTTCCACCTTCCCTTCCCACATGTTCTTCTGTTACATGTCTCAAGATCTACATGAGTGAAAATCTGTATCTGTCTTTCTCTGATTTATTTCACTCAGCATAATACCTTCCAAATTATGGATATTTATGGATTTAGGTCTTACCTCCATACCTCTGCAGGCATTTTTTTCCCCAATCTTTTTTCCTCTGTCTCCTGATCTAATCTTCCTCTCTTCCTACCTCTGTGTTTACAGGTCACTCTCCTTTTTCTCTCTCCTTCCCCCTTTTCCCTGTATCTTTCCTTTTGCTCTCTTTCTGCCCCTCCCCCCCAACAGATCTGTTGCATCCTCTCTACAACGTCTTCCTTGACTTCTTAACAATGTGTCCACCTGGTCCATTGCTGCCGCTGGAGTCTCAGCTCCAAGCTTCCCCTATTTCTCTCCTACTGTAATGCAAACTGAAGCACAACTCTTCGTATTGCTTGTGGAATTTAATAAATGCAGTCTTATATTTGCTTTTCTAAATGTCATTCTGCACTTACTTTAGTCTCTTCAGTTCTCTTTCTATGGCTATTCCCAGGGAAAAAATTGAGCTATGCCATGTTATACCACATAACTAATATGTATATATTTGAAAAATGTTTACTTATTTTAATTCTCCTGAATATATGTGACTCTTTTTTTTTTTTTTTTTTTTTTGAGAGAGAGAGAGGGTGCAAGGGAGCAAAGGGTACAGAGAGAAAGAGAGAATTCCATTTATGGGCCAAGAAAGAGAGGCACAAAGAGAGAAAGAGAGAGAGAGAGAGAAGCGGGGCTCACTCGCAGTGGGGCTCATGCTCACCTGGAACAGAGCAGGACACAAGGTCACCCGAAGCGGGGCTCGAGCTCATCTGACCTTTAAAACACAACACTGAGTTTTACATTTGGAGAAAGTGTGTGGTCCGGTTAGAGATGAAATTTGACTCTGATCTTTTCTGAAGTGACGTTTTAGAATTGATACGTAATGGAAATGAACTTTCTTCAGTGTATGCTTTTAATGCAATCTCATTAATGTGTTTTGATTATTTTCTCTATGATAATAGTGTGCAATTATCTATACTTGTTATTAAGACCATCTTAATAGAACTTTTATTAAAACTAGAAAGGCTTAGACATAATAATAAAACACATTGAAAATACTTATTTTTAGTGACAGCCTTATAAAGAACATACTTTTCTTTAGAAAGGAACACTGTACATAATTATTTTACATTCACTTCATTCTAACAAAATCAAAGTACATTTTATAAATTAATATGTAAACTAACACATTCTAGTGGGTTATTTCTAAATTTAGTTACGATTTTCTTAAATGAAACTATAAGTTTGAAACTCTCAAGTTCAAGAAATGACTTGAAAAAGACTGAGTGAAGATGAGAAAGACCCAATTCTTTTCCTAATGGCAAACATTTAAGCAATGCCAAATGAGACTCACTGTAAAGGCATTTCCCCCCCATTTTAGTCTCATTGCAGAAATATGGTAAAGACTTGCCCATTTATCTGGGAAAGAATACAGTGACAAGACACATCCTCAAGCTGATGAAACTCTTCCACGTTTAGATGGTATTACTACTGACATTATTCTTGAGCCAGCCAGCCTTCCTTTGTACGCTCATGTAGAGCTGACAGCTTTGACCTGTTGGAGCTTATATTTGACCTTGTAGCCTGAACAAAAGGTTTTCTTTTTCTTAAAACGGAATAGACCTTTGTCTTCTGAATTTAAGGACACGCAAGCCCATTTTCCAGGAAACAAATTATTGCAAAGAGGAAGCTGTAGGTGAGAAGGGTCCATGGTGAGACAGAAGCACCGTGGAGTCCTCAGGATGGGACAGAGATCTGGGTGAAACTAACATCATCCACTGGGTATGTATTTCCTTCCACACCAGTGCTTCAAGGGGTCATTTTAGGACAGACTGAAATGTTAGAGAAGATTATTTTCACTACGTTCTCAGGAAAAAGCCTACTCAGTCCTTTCCACTTGACTCTTCTGGCATAACTTCTTTGTGCCTCCTTCTCCTTGCCTCAAAAATGGGAATAATAAGATCAAACTCATAGGGTTGTTTTAGGGATTGAGTTACCTAATTCAGTTGAAACACTTAAACTTGTACCTGAAACACCTTACTCGTTTGGTTAATGATAGTTATTGTTATTGCTGCTACTGTTGCTGCTGTTATGGTAGTTAACAGTTTCAAATGCAGATAGGGCACCACATACATTGCTGTAGGGCGTAATAGAATTTCTATGTCTGAAACCTATAAGCAAGCTAGGTGCTAGAAACATGCAAGTTTGCCATGTTTTTCCTCAGAGCATTGTGACATATGTTTCATAATTAAGCACATCTTTGTCCACCTCTAATTACCCAGAAAAAAAAAAAAACTTGTAAGTCTAGTTTGATTTAATATATTTTAGACAACTATGTTTGAAAATGCTTTGAAGATCAAAGAAGATAGAACCATTAGAGAAGATTAAGGAAAACTGTGTCCACTTTGGTAAATTGTTTACAGAATGGCTGACAATATGCTTCTCTGCCCTTGAGGAGTTCCCTCCAGTGAGTACTCTGGGTCTGGCTATGGGACTTGCTTTGGCCAGTGGAATAATAGCAAATGTGATTCAAGTAGCAGAATGAAAGATGCCTATATTAAGGTTCTCCAGACAAACAGGACTGATATTTTTTTATATTATATAAAATGTATTAATATATATAATTATATTAATATATAATATGTGTTAATATTATATTTAAAATACTATATTTTAATGTTAGAATATTAATATAAAACAATGTATATGTATATATTTGTAACTTAACATAATATTATATAATATTACTTATATACGTAAAACCTATCAGTTCTGTTTTCTTCTACATATGTAGATTATATATATATATATATATATATATATATAACATGTAATCTATATGTAAGATCTAATCTAGAGCAAGATTTATTGTGTGGAGTTGATTCACATGATTATGGAGGCAGAGAAGTCTCATGATGTTCAGTCAGCAAGCTGGGGTCCCAGGAGAGCTGATGGTGTTAAGTTCCAGCCCAAGAGTGGAAGACTGATGTCCTAGCTTGAAAATAGGCAGGGAGAACAAATTCTCACCTAACCTGCTTCCTGTTCTATTCAGGCATCCAACAAATTGAATGAGGCCCACCCACTTTGGGGAGGGCAATCTGCTTTACTTAGTCTACTGATCTAAATGTTAGTCTCATCCAAGAACACTCTCACAGACACACCCAGAATTATGTTTAACCAAATATCTGGAAGCCCATAGTCACACCAGGCTGGCCCATAAAACTGACATCATGGTGCTCATACAGTGGCTTCCTCTCTTGCTGCTGGACTCTTCCTCCATCATGTGAAGAAGCCCAGGTTAGCCTGCTGGAGGCTGAGAGTCCACAGGCAGAGAGACCACATGGCTAGCTGTCTCAGTTGTGGTCCAAATATTTGAATGAGTTCTACCCTAGTCCAGAAAGATTATAATCTATAGTCAAAAGAACAATTCACCCACTCACAGAAGCATGAGAAATAATAGTTTAATATTTAAATCATTAAGTTTTGGAATAGTTTTTTATATAGCAAAAGTAAGCTGATTTGATAATTGAACTTGATGTGATAATTGAAAAAAAGTTGATGTTACTCCTAAAACCAAGGCCATATTATAACCCGTGCTTAATTAATTTTAGTCAAATTATATCCTATACATGTTTCCTATATAGAGAAATTTTAAAATATATAAACAATTTTGATTCTTTGTTATTAGCATCTAAGGAATTATACAAACATTTTTTAAATAACCGATTAGGGGCCCCTGGGTGGCTCAGTATTAAGCGTCTGACTTCAGCCCAGGTCCTGATCTCACGGTTCCTGAGTCCTGGCCCTTCATCAGGCTCTGTGCTGACAGCTCAGAGCCTGAAGCCTTCTTCAGACTGTGTTTCCCTCTCTCTCTGCCCCTCTCTTGCTCACGCTCTCTCTCTCTCAAAAATAAACATTAAAATAAAAATTTTAAATACAGATCAAATTTTAAAAATCGTAGTTGAGTAGGCACAATTATAGTGTGAATCTCAAGACTAAGTTTTAAAAAATGGCAAAAAGCAAATTAAATATTATGTGAGTATTGAAAATATTGGAAATACCATTCCAGTTCTAAAATGATCTAAACATTAATTTCAACCACCTTCAATGTCAAAGAGTAAAAATCATTGGCAAAACAATGCATGTGCCATAAAATTTACTATTTTTAAGTTGTACAATTCAATGGATTCTAGAACATTCAGAGTTGTGCAACCATCACTGCTACCAAATATCAGGATATTTTTGTCACGCCAAAAAGAAACCCTGTCCCTGTCAATAGTCACTCCCCATTCTCCTTCTTCCCTAGTCCCTGCCAAACACTAAACTGCTCTCTGTCACAGTGGATTTGCACATTTTGGACATTCCACCTAAACACAATTACACACCACCTGTGGCCTTTTATGTCAGGCTTCCACTATTTAGCCTAGTGTTCAAGTTCATCCATATTGTAGCATTTATCAGTACTTTACTTCTTTTTATTGGTAAATAATGTTGTATGGATATACCACAGTTGGCTTATCCATTCATTAGTTGATGAGCATTTAGGTTGTTTCCATTCTTTTGACTATTATAAATAATACTGCTATAAATATTTGAGTACAACTTTGTGTATAAATGTATGTCTCAGTTCTCTTGTATATACACCTAGAAGTGAAAGCTCTGGGTCATATGGAAACTCTATATTCAACATTTTGAGGACCCGTCAAACTATTTTACATTTTAATCAGGGATGTATGAGAGTTCTAATTTCTTCTTATCCTCAACAACTTGTTATTTTACTTTATTAAAAATGTTATATAGCCGTCCCAGTAGGTGCAAAGTAATATCTCATTTTGGTTCTGACTTGCATTCCACGGATAACTCATGGGTTGAACATCTTTCTATATGCTAAGTTTTCATCTTCATTGAAGAAATATCTGTTCAAATCCTTGCCTATATTTTAATTGGAATATTTGTCTTTTTATTGTTGAGTTGTAAGTGTTCTTTATATATTCTAGATACAAGATCTTTATCAGATATTTAATGTGCAAATATTTTATCCCATTTTGTGGGTCTTTTTTTTCACTTTTTTGATAATATCATTTGAAACACAAATTTTTGTGTACTTCATTTTGATGAAGTACGTTTGTCTATTTCTTTCTTGTGTTGCTCGTGCTTTTGGGGTCATATTTTACAAACTATTGTTTAAACCAAGGTCACAGATATTTACTCCTGTTTTCTATCTAAGACTTCTGTCATTTTAGTTGTTATGTATAGGTTTAATGCATTTTGAGCTAACATTGTAGATGGTAGAGGCAGGGTCCCACTTCACTCTTTTGTATATGAATATGCAGATGTACCAATGTCATTTGCTAAAAACACTATTCTTTCCTCATTGAATTGTCACGGCTCCCTTGTCAAAAGTTAGTTGACCATAGATGTCTTGGTTTATTTCTGGACTCTTGGGTTGAATATTATGTGATCTATATGTCTATCTTTATGCCAGTACCATCCTGACTTGATTACTGTAGTAAGTTTTGAAATCTGAAAGTGTGAGTCATCCAACTTTGCGTTACTTTTTCAAGTTTGTTTTGACTATTCTGGGTCCCTTGCATTCCCATGTGAATTTTAGTAATACCAAATCCTTAGTTTGTACATAATTGCAGAAAAGAGTTGGAATTTTAACAACATTAAGTCTTCTGACCCTTCAACATGATGTCTTTCCATTTGTTTAGGTCTTCTTTAATTTCTTTCAATCGTTTTGTGATTTTCAGGGTACAAGACTTGTACTTCTTTGGATAAATTTATTCCTAAGTATGTTATTCTTTCTGGTGCAATTGTAAATGAAATTGTTTTCTTAATTTCATTTTAGGATTTTTCACTGCTGGTATATAAAAAATAATATTGAATTTTATATATTGATCTTGTATCAAACAACTTTGCCGAACTCTTTTATTAACGCTAACACTCTGGTGTGTGTGTGTGTGTGTGTGTGTGTGTGTGTGTATCCTTAGTGTTCTTTTATATGCCTGCAAATATAGAGACACTTTTACTTCTTCCTTTCCGATATGGATGTCTTTTATTTCTCTTTCTTGTCTAACTGCCCTGGCTCAAATCTCCAATACAAAGGTGAATAGAAATGGTGAGAGTAGGACATTCTTGTATTCTTCTTGATCTTAGAAAGAAAGCATTCAGTCTTTCATATTGACTACGATTTTAGCTGTATGTTTTTTGTAGATACCCTGAATTAGGTCCAGAAAGCTCCCTTTAATTTCTAAGGTTTCTTTTATTCTGAAATCATATAGGATTCTGTCAAATGTTTGTTTTGTTCTGTTTTTTTGTCTGTTGAGATAAATCATTGTTTTATTCTCCTAATATGGTATATTATATTGAATGATTTTCATACGTTGAAACACTGTTGCATTCTTGGTATAAATCTCACATGGACATGTGGACTCTGTATATATTTTACATTTGATTTGCTGGTATTCTGTTGAAAGTGTTGTCTTCTATATTCATAAGGGGTATTAGTCTGTACTTCACTTTTCTGTGATGTCTTTGTCTGGTTTTGATATCAGGGTAATAATACTGGCCTCATAGAATGAGTCAGAAGTATTTTCTCCTCTTCTTTTTTGGGGGAGAGAGGTGGAGAGTATGTGAGAGATTGATGTTAATAATACTTTAGCCTAATAACACCAGTTGGAGCTGTTTGTTTAGTGACAATTCTGAACGAATTCTGTAAAATCTCTATTTTTTGTCATGTGAAAACTCCACTAAGTTAGTCTAGAGAAAACCTAGTGATTAGACAAAAATTTCTCCAATATCAAAACCAATAAATATCCTAGTATTTATTGAGATTTGTGTACACGCTGAAGCACACTTCCAACACTCCGTTTACGACTCTGCCTTTGCTTCCTCTTCCTGGTTGTGCAGAGTTTTAAGGTAAGCCAGAGGTGAGACCCTAGGGCCTTCTCAGGCCCTTCTTGAGTATCCACACAGCACCACACATGTAAATGAAATTCTAGATTCCCAGGAATATGTCACAACTTTCCAAAGCCTGTATAAACACCTCACTCCTCAGCTTTTCCTTTTAAGCTTTTTACTCAGGCCATTGTTTGTGCCAATTGTTAATCATCACCTCAGGCTTGGTAATTTGAAAACATTTGCCTGGAAATGTTTTTCATAAATGCCCTCTGGGGAGAAGCTTTTAGCATCCGGAAAGATTGAGTCAGGTCAAATAAAGGCAAGCTTTTGGAGTTGGGTCTTCCAAGGAACCACCTAACAGAGAAAATAATATCAATTCTTTGGGGATGAAGCTTTGGAAAACTGCAGTTCTGTTCTGCCCCCCTTCAGTATTGGGAAAATGGGGTCTTTTTTTTTTTTTATTTTTTCAAGGCAAGGGCTGAGCTGGAGAGCGAAAATTGGAATTGGTGTTTTTACCAGCGTTTGGCACCTTTTCTTAAATAAATGCTTCCTGGGTTGCTACAAGCCTTTGGCTAAATCCCAGGGATCTGAAAAAGTTGATTCCGACTATTTTGCTACTTTTTTGTTGTTGTAGCTTTTATGGGGAGAGACAGTTTTGGACGCCATGTTCACTACACATAACTGTTAGCAGTAAATTAAGCATACCAAAATTGAATTGATATGGGACAGTAAGTTCACTGGTATGGGTCAGTAATTTTGTGACAACTCAATCTGCAATACTAAGAGAAGGAAAAAACTGAATTAAATAAAATAACTAAGTGAAATAGATACACAAACCGACAAACAAATAGAGTATACTGTAACAAATCAGGCTTCTCAACATGTAAACTATGAAATATGACTGCAGGTGACAACAAAAGAAGATCTTCTGTAAATATGAAGAACGGTTAAGTTTAAGTGCATGTATACAGGTGGTATGTGCTTGAGTTACTACTGAAGACAAACACTCTTCAATGACAGCTCCAGGATCTAAAAGAATCAATCACAATGTTTTAAATTAGGACAACAAATTATAAGATGCAGCTAATGAATTAAGAGTAAGTTCTACTTGTAAAGTGAACTCAGCACAATGAAAGCGAAGACTCTTGTTGGGAACAAGCCGTGTAAGAATTTTAAAGTCACTTTGCACTTAAACTCTCGTCAGGCATGATTGATGATGCAAGAAGAAGCGAAGAGGAAACATATTTTTGTGGCTGTACTTTTATTTGCTGACACGACAAAAAGCCAAATCTCTACCACACGAAGAATGAGTTCACAATGGAAAAACACCAAGGCACCTAAATGTGACTATCTACTGCACTTAAGACAAAAGCAAAACTCAGAAAATGCTTTCTGTGAAAACACAGTTGACTTCCTAATTATTGTATCGATATCTCTGCATTTGCTTTCATCTATCAAGGAGTTTTCTTTTGAAATTCAGTCTTCTCTGACTGTGATGAGGTTTTTCAAACCCCATTTCTCTTGTTTGCCCTCAGAACAATCGATGGGGTAGACGACATAAACAGAACTATTCTGGGAGACACAGAATTCTAAATTAAATAATAAAGTATGTCTTAAAATGACATAGACTAAGTGGTCTTTCAGTTGGGTCATCCAGTGTCTGAAAGGCCACTTTAATGTGGTACTTGTTGGGGCACAGACAACAAAGACATTTAGTTAATGATTGTGCATCATTATAGAGGGCAATTTAGCAGCGTGTATCGGGCCAAACCCTCCCTACAGAGTCCTCACAAAACCTTCGATTATACTTAGAGGACTACCTTCATCCTTTAGATGACACCGCATGGCTTTAATACGCTGATTCTCTCTCTCAAGCTCTGGGTTAATCCTTAATTTCTCATTTATCTGACTTCCTCTTGCAATTAACAGTAAACTTCTACACAAAACAAACATGCTATTGTCCACTATTAGTTTTATGTGCCCTAACCTTGTCTTTTCATTTAGATGATACGCTGCTAGATTTCTAAATGTCTGTATCACCCTCTCCTTTCCTCTTCTCTCTTCTTTCACTCATGGACTCCTCTCCTCGTTCCATTCCACTCCGGCTTTCTGCTAGGCAACAAATGCCCTGGCCTTTCCCTCTGCTGAAGCAATTCATCCCAACGGTTTTGAAACCATAAAGCCTTCCCCAGTTGAAAGAAATTGTTCAACTTTAAAGTTTATTTATTTATTGAGAAAGAGAGTGGGGTAGGGGCAGAGAGACAGAGAGCAAGGGAGAGAGAATCCTCCCAATGTGGACCTCAAACTCACGAACCACGAGATTATGACCTGAGCCAAAATCAAGAGTTGGACACTTAACCAACTGAGCCACCAAGGCATCCTGAAATTGTTCAACTTTACCATGCTTCTGTCCTATATAAGTATAATTTTGAAAGTTCCTCCTCATTTCTTATTTTAAAAAAGGAATTGTCCAGTCTTACATCTATAGAAGTTTGTCTGTCTTGCTGTCTCCATTTTTCATTATCTAGTCACTGAAATAAGGATTCTATCCCAACTGTTCCACAAAAACGATGTACACTTTACAAACTTTATTTTACTGGAAGTTTCTGTAGCACTTGAAGCAGCTGGCCATTCATGGCTTATAAAACACTGTTTCCTTGGCTTTCTTAGTACTACACCTTCTTGGTTTTTCTTCTGCTTCACTGGGCCGTGCTTCTCAACCTCCTCCTCAGATTTAGCTCATGTTTCTATGCCTCAAATGCTTATTTTGCTCACAGATCTCCTAGTGGCTCTCCTCTTTTCTCCATATATACTCTTCTTGGGTGATTTCATCCACTCCCTTTGCTACAGCTACTAGCTCTAAATTTATGATTCTCAAATAGTTTTGGCCAAGAATTTTCTGCAGAGCTTCTCATCTCCATATCCAATTGCCTTCTGAATGTGTCCATTTACATGTCTGACAGGATGTAATCCTATAATCCATGTAATCCATCGAAAATTGAATTCATTATTATTCCCATTATTTCTGCTTCTCCTCTTGTATTCCATATTCCAGTGACGGGTGCCAAAGCAGTGGCAGACATAGTAGAATGCCTATCCAAAATCCATCCTTGCCCTTTTCTCCTTCCTCATAGAACCCAGTTTTGTTTGGATTTCCACCATCCTCCAAGGGATCCCTGAGCCCTAGTCCTGGCATGTCCTAGTTGGTTGAGAGTACATTAAACTAACAGTAGAATCATTTCCCTTGCCAATAGTGGTTTGGGTGGATGTGTGATCAAATTCTGGCCTCCAATGAGACATGAGGTGAAGTACATTGGGGGGCTTCTGGGAAGGTGCCTCACTCTTAATAAAAGACATAGAAAGAAACTGGCACCTTTGGTGCCCTTGAATATTGTTGGCCTTGGATTAACTCTTGAAACTGTTACAGGCATCTCATATTTCCAGCAGGAGCTTGCCTGAGAACAAACACACAATATGATAGAAGATAGAATGTTTTAAAAAAAGTCAGAAAGGGGCACTTGGGTGGCTCAGTCAGTAAAGCGGTCGATTCTTGATTTCTGCTCAGATCATGATCTCACAGTTCGTGAGTTCAAGCCCTGCATGGGGCTCTATGCTGGCAGTGTGGAGCCTGCTTGGGTTTCTCTCTCTCCCTCTCTTTCTGTCCTACCCCCACTCATGCTCTCTCTCTGTCTCTCTCAAAATAAATAAACTTTTTTAAAAAGTGTCAGAGAAACAGAATTATCATTCCATTCCTCAGGCTGCTTTTCTCCTGAAACATGGTTCAGATCAGCGGTTCTCAAACAGCATCGACCACAATCACCTGGCTTCTAAAATAGACACTACTCAAATGCCACCCCACTGCAAGGTTTTGATTAAATAGATCTAGAGTAAGACCTGCCAATGTGCATCTTGGACATGTTCCCATGTGATGCTAATACTGCTTATCCAAGGAATGCACTTTGAGAACCACTGGTTTAAATCTCTGACCCAAGGTTTCCCACTATTTGTAGCCAACAGCATTTTAATGGTTAGATAAAGCTACATGCTCTATTGTCGAAACCCCAGAATCTTGGGTTTCATTCTGAACTCTCCTTTTCTCCACACATACAATCTACTGTGCAATGTTATTTACTCTACCTTTCATTATTATTTTTTTTTTATTTTTTAAATGTTTATCTATTTTGGAAGAGAAGGAGAGAGGGAGAGAGAGAATACATGAGAGGGGGAGGGGCAGAGAGAAAGAATTTCAAGCAGTCTCTGCGCTATACCCACATGGGCTCAATCCCATGAGCTGTGAGATCATGACCCGAGCTGAAACCAAGAGTTGGATGCTTAACCAACTGAGCCTCCCAGGCGCCCATGTCATGCATTTGTATACTTTTCCACAGTGGTGATGGATCACTCCCGTGCTCCAGCCACCATCGTCTCTCCCTTGGATTACTGCAACGATCCAACTGGTCTTCCACTCCTACTCTCTCCCTTCAAGAAGTTCACATGGCTTTCAGGGAAAGCTTTTGAAATGGCAAATTTTGTTCTTTTGGGCTTAAAACTTCACAAGGGCTCCCCAAGCCGGCTAGAACGTAGTAAAAAATCTGTACCTTGAACAACAGTCCTTTCTCCCACATACTGCAGATTCATCCCTTGTAACTCCCCACCTTGCACTTGCCTATTCCCTCGTTCCAGAATGTCTCCTAGTCCTTTGAGATCACTGTGCTCTGGGCTCCTCTGTGCCTTGCCATATGCTCTTCTGTTCTCTCCCACCCTAGCCCCTTCTCCGTTGCTTGGACTGCATCTATTCATCGCGAATTAAAGTTTCTGATGAGATATTCCTTCCTCAGAGAACTCTTACCTTACCTCCCAGATCTGGGTTTCAGATATATCCTGTGAGCTCTCAAAACACTCTTCACTTCCCTTAAAACAGCATTTCTTTTATGCTGTTGTAATCATCTCTCCTCTTCTCTACATCTCGGGAGATCAAAAACCACGAGATCATCCACCTCGTGAAGCCTTCACATAATGCTTGGGACCACACTGTCATTATCATCTGGCCTCCTCTTGAGCTAGCACACAGACATTGAGCCAAGAGCTTCACATGCTTATCCTTCCTTTTTTTAAATTTATTTAAATTCTCGTTAGTTAGCATATAGTGCAATACTGGTTTCAGGAGTAGAATTCAGGGATTCCTCACTTACATACAATATCCAGTGCTCATCACATCAAATGCCCTCCTTAAAACTCATCGCCTATCTAGCCCATCCCCCCCCACCTCCCTCCTTCAGCTCTCAGTTTGTTTTTATCGTTAACCATCTCTTGTGGTTTGTTTCCCTCTCTTCTCTTCCTCTCTTCCCATAAGTTCATCTCTTTTGTTTCTTAAATTCCACATATGAGTGAAATCATATGGTATTTGTCTTTTTTCTGATTGATTTATTTCACTTAGCTTAATACATTCTAGCTCTATCCACATCATGCAAATAGCAAGATTTCATTCTTTTTGATGGCTGAGTGTTATTCCGTTGTGTATATATACCACATCTTCTATATACATTCATCAGTCCATGGACATCTGAGCTCTCTCCGCAGTTTAGTTATTGTTGATAATGCTGCTAAAACATTGGGGTACATGTAACCTATCAAATCTGTATTTTTGTATTCTTTGGGTAAATGCCTAATTCTGCAATTGCTAGATTGTACATATTTAACCTTCTAACTACCATATTTTGCCTATCAGGAAAATGAGGTTTGGAGAGATCACAAGAGGGGTCACCTAATAATAAGAACGCAAGGTTTGAATTCAAGGAGTCTAGCTCTAAAATTTGCTCTCTATTCTTCCTTCTTGGGATAATAGTGTAACAGCACCTAATTTTCTTCTAGATAAGCACCCCCACTCCACCCATTCCTTACCTTCCCTCTCCTGAGATTTCACTGTTTATTTTACGCACCATCCCCCAGGTACCTGTGGCTACACAGCCTGTGGCCTGTGGGAACAGGTATGATTGCAGTTTCCCAGAGATGTGAAATGCCTGTCACTGGTCCCATTCTCATTTCTCCCAGGCATCTCCCCACAATCCTCTGGGAACACTATCCGGGGTCCTTTTCATGACACAGGCAAGAATGGGCATACATTAGAGAGAGAAGAGCTACCCTTTCTAAGGATTTAAGTGAGTATGCCTCCCTCCAAATTCAGAAAACACTAGGTTTCAAGAGTAAAAATAAGTGTAAGTGTACTCTATAAATTTGATAAATTAATAAAGCTAACAAAAAAAACTGATCTGAAAATATAAAAAGGAGAAATACAGCTGTTTGTAAACTATAAAGCCCATCTCCTGGCCACTCCTGACACTTGAATATCCCGTGTTGCTACACTAGTTATTATCCTATCTCCTTGGCGCCTGACAAGCTCTGTAACTCTTAAGCACGAGAACTATTTTCATCCCTGGAAGCCCGGCATCGAGAACAGCTCCCGACATAACAGTGGTGCTCAAAAAAGGAGCAGGTGTAACCTAATCCAATGAAGAAAACGTATATTGCCACCAAAGGTTTTGTGTTCCCCTTAGCAAGACAGCTCAAAAAGAAATTTGGTTGAATAATTTTAAAACTGAGCCTTAATCTGTCTGACCAGATGCTATTGTTAGTATTTCAGAACCAAAATGGAAAGTTAAGTTGTCTTCTATTCTGTCATCTTCAATTCTCTGAAGCAGAGATTCATATAAACCGTCACCCTGCCCCATAGTCCATCCAAATTTCATGTTGCCGTGAGTGCCCCCCCTTCCACTGGGGTGGCACTCCCTTATGCCTCTGGCAACTCCCCTCACCCTGGGACAGCCTGTATTCAGCTTTTACACACAGGCAGACATCTTCACACCAGTCAGTATTCCCTAGTGACAAGGCCACAAGCCCCCTCGGATGATGGAGCAGAGGGAAAGGGCAAGGTGAAGGACAGACCCCAGGGCCTTTGTGCCATCACTAGCTCTCATGCCTTATGCAGGCGGTACTTGCCCCGAAGAACCAGTGCACGGATGCTTGGCCCCCTACGGGAACAATCTATTCTTAAGACTGATGAAGTTTTTTCCAGTCAGAAATGTGATATTACAATGAGCAGACTCCGAGCCTCAAAACTGGAGCTTCCTGAGAAAAGAACATCCTGAAGATTGTTTGAACTATATTACTGAAATTCTTCTTAATGCGTGGTGACTCAACCCTGTTTGTTCATTGCAAACATAAGCAGGGCTGATTTCTAAGGGTGTGCCTGGTCGAACATATTGTATACACCTTCTGTATGAAGACCGACACCTGGTTAGAAGCTGTAATTCATTTTGTGTAGAGTGTTTAGTTTTCACGTAGAATAGAAATTGAGAAGGCAGTCATTAAATAAGGTTGGCAGATGTCACATTGCAAATGTCCTCCTGTATCCTGTATTTTTGCTATAAAGGACATTATCGGGACAACTGGCAAAACTCAAATGGAATCTGAAGATCAGAAGGCAGAAGTGCATCCTTGTTAATGTCCTGATTTTGGTGGTCGCGTTGTGACCATATTGGGCACCAAACACATGCAAGAACTGTGTAGTACAGAGCAAAACACACAAGTATCTCTGGCTGCTTACTGTGTAACAGGAAACATAACAAGTGCACAGACAAGATGATGAAAATTGCAAAGCACAGCGTCAAGAGGACCAGAGAACTGACAAGAATCTATAGTTCTCAATATTTGCTCCACCAATAACATTGACCCTAATACTCTTGGAGATTTATGGAAGTCTAGCCCCAAGTCGCTGTGAGATGGATATAATTCCTTTTCTTTCTCCTTTATCGAATGAACATTGGAAGGAGCAGGAGTAGCATTCTTCTAGTGTTAGTTTTGAATTTATTCTAATTTAATATTAAAAGGTCAATGATTGATCATCTTGGTGACATCGTCTCTACCTGATTCATCTCGAAAACATTTCATTAAATCTCATAGTATAACTCAGATGAATAAATTTTGAATAAGGGCCAATTTTTAAATGAGGCACTAAGTACCATCACCACCCCTCCCCCTGTCCCCCCATGAAGAAGCATTTCCTGCCTATTCTACCTCAAAAAAACAACAACCACACAGCTTACACAGGGGCAGCAATTGAGAATCTTAATACCTGCCACCTTCTCAGTAGCGTTTTCCATGTGTGCCAATAACACTGTCATAATAGATTCGTGGGCAGTTCTCAAGTTCAACATTTATTCTTCCACAGTTATAGAGTGTGCTGGATGGTGAGAGAAAGACAACTCCTCAAGATGCTTACAGTTTAGTGGAGGGAGATAACAAACACGGGCAAACTCTGAAATACCTACGTACAAAATACATACGAATCCCCCTTCCCCTCCCTCTGACTACAAGATTCAGAATGTCCCAGCTCACCTCTCTTCTCTGACTTGCAACCGAATCCCATTTGCCCTCCAGCCAACCCCACACGTACGGGTAAATCAAGTTACAGAGGGTTGGGGAGATGCATTTTATGGTAATAGCGGGTTTCCCAACTTCCTTGAGTCTACTTCCATATACATAAATCTGGAACAAGCAAACCCACCACCTACGTTGAAGACTCGGTCAAATGCGATTGTGAATGTGAAACATTACACTCCAACTGCCTGCCCCACTCTCTTCTCTTGGGTCGATCTAGGTCCAGAAATGCAGTGCAGAGATAGAAAGAAACTGATGATGACAGGGAGGGGCAGTTGTGGGATGGGTGGAGAAGGCTGAAGACCTTGCTTCTCCACCACGGCTTTTGGTACCCTAACCCC
>NW_026059193.1:0-11249 GCF_023721935.1 Panthera uncia | reverse complement strand
TGGAATATTTTTCCAGTTTTTTTGTGTCTTCTCCAATTTCTTTCATAAGCTTTCTATAGTTTTCAGAAGGACAATTATTTTTAAGCCACTGCATATCATTGAACCTTAAGATTAGTACATTTGTTGTAAGTTTAGACATTTATGAGTCTGTAATTTTAAATCCCTAAGACTTAAAAGGTGGTTATAAACTTGAAGTTTTAGTATATTTCAACCTTCTTTTTTCCTTAAAATCACAAACACTACAAATTGCGTGAGTTATAATCAGATATTTAACCTAAGCTATGTGAAATGACTAAATTTGTCTTTATTAGTATCTGTTTTGGAAATCATACATGAAGAAGCAACATTTTACCATGCTTAGGGGTCACACAGTTTTCTCATACCTAGGAAAAGGGAAAATCACTTAATGGTAGAATGATCACGTCCATCTTCGAACATACAAGTATATGTCACATAGGACTGACTAATGCTAGCCTACACTAAAGCTGTTCTGGCAAAGGCAAACTGTCTCCAATAAAGAAAGAGAAAGCTCTTCAGGCATATGGCCAGTTTAAGGATAAAAATTAGCCTACACACTTCATTTATACTATTTGAAGGCATAAATGAGAACTTATTCTAACCAAAAAAATCTGTGATGTATTTTTAGCATCTTGCATGATGTTTGAATGGATTTTACACTTCCAACTGAATAAGAACTAAGATGAAATAAACTCCCAACACTACTATCATCTCTTCAGAATCACTTGTCTTGATCTACCTGTCAGTATATTCTCCTCCCTTTCAAGATACATAATAATCTCATTTAAAATCACAGAGTTCTATGACACTAAAACAGCTGACATAGTATCTTCCTGCTTGCTATTGTAGTACTACTCCAGAGTGATTGCTTATCAACAGCAATACCACTGTTTTATGTTACTAGATTTCTGAACAAACACTTAAATTTACTTTTGGATCACTCTTTTCTTTGGAGGTTGGTGATTTATATATGCATCATTTCCAATTTCCAGTAAGATTAGCTTTCATAACAAAATAACAATAAAACCAAACTCCCAAATTATTTGCTGGGTCTCCAGAAACTCACCTACTCCCACTTCTACTAACTCTACTATCTGGCTTATCATGGTAGCCATGAATTAATTTATCTTAAAGTACTGTGTTTTGATTTGGATTAACAGGAACATATTGCTTGTGTATTACTTTAAGAAGGGCAAAGGTACATATTTTATTATCTAATCGATTTCTCATAGTATTATATATAATGTATTATTAAATAATATTATAAATAAAAGGTAGAACAGACAAGATTTGTTGCAACAAATCAGTGAGTTACATTTTTATGGAACTACTTCAGTTTTTTTAAGATGACACAGTATTTGAAAAACTTGAAATAATTGGCATTTAAAATTTAAGAAATTTCTTCTTGCCAAGTTCTGAAAAATATTATTTCTTGAAGACTCAAAAATCTGCAACACTGAACCTACATTTGATTATAGCAACATTAGCTGGACTTGAATATGGCCACTCCCTCCAGAAGGGCTGTGGTAGGTGACCAGATGGCCAGTGTGCTCATAGCGGTCCTATTTTATGCCTGTTTTCCTGGTATTTCTTAATAGTGCCCATTTTCACTAACAAGCTTAAAAGATAAGTTATATGGCCATTGTAGATTGTGGTCTCTAGTTGTCTGTAATACAACAACACTTTTATCTTATTGGCCTCCTTCACACACCATAAGCCTGCCATTTGTGAGCATTTAAATGTATTATTACTGCTCTAGTATCCCTCATCTAGTTCATATATGTATAAATACACAACTAACTCCTCCTTAATGATGGATAGAAGTTTTGGTTGTACTTTCCCCTTTGGTATTACCTTCTGTTTGCTTCCTCCTACACAGCATGGTCTTAACTAAATATTCTGTGTAGTTTCTTTTTTTTTTTTTGCCTTATAGATCTTAACTATAGAAGGCATGATACTGTTACCATAACTTAACTATTATGTGCACACTCTCATATTTATCTTTATACCAGGGTTGTACTAAAAATTTCATGTAACATCTCTTTACTGCTGCAGCTAAATGGTTCTTAATCATAAACTCAAAACTGGCTAATTTAATTTGTAAACCCTGAACCAATGCTTGGTATATGCCAAACTCTGTGAAAGTCATTGAGCAAATAGAAATAAAAGACATGCCATTCATATTATCAAAAGTCATTAGTTCCCAGGGCGCCTGGGTGGCTCAGTTGGTTTAGCATCTGACTTGGGCTCAGGTCATGATCTCACAGCTTGTGAGTTCGAGCTCCACGTCGGGCTCTGTGCTGACAGCTCAGAGCCTGGAGCCTGCTTTGGATTCTGTGTCTCCTCTCTCTGCCCCTAATCCACTCGCATTCTCTGTCTCTCTCAAAAATAAATAAACATAAAAAAAAATTTTTTTAAAGTCATTAGTTCTCTTCAGAAAATAGTCTTTACTTTTGTTTCACATCTCAGCATATTTTTCTTGTCTTACCATCTTTCTTATGAAGGTAGTGCCAAATGATGTGTGTGTGTGTGTGTGTGTGTGTGTGTGTGTGTGTGTTGGGGGAGAAAAGACAGATTTGAGCAAGGACATTCTACTTCAACACATATACTTTCATTGCATTGAAACAGAGGTATTAAAGAGCTAGGGTACTTGTTACTTCAGGTAAAGCCTCACAAGTTGGCTGTTTCTTGAGGAGTTACAGCAATCTCAATTTAGATTTATGGTTTGAAAATGTGCTTTCATCAGTTAACCAGTGCCAGTTGTCTGCTCAAGGATGACCAGCATCCCTGTAGAACCTAAACCAAAATAAAATATCCCTATTTTTATTCATTTTCTATCATCTATATATTCTTGTTCATTGTTGTAAAGTTGACTAATACCTTCCATTCAACAGGTTATAGCATTTTTTCTAGTCTCTCTGGTTGAGAATCTGGGCTTTTATGAGGCTGTCCTGGAGATCTTTTCTGGCCTAGTCACTAGGTATTCCTTTCTCAGAGGAGCTGGTTAGGCTCAGAAAACCTTAGCTGGCCCAATTTCTAGGGACTGGTTATAAATATTCTAACTTGAATCAGAAAGAGATAATCCACTGCACTGTGAATTATGGTTTTAAGATTTCCAAAGTCACATAGTAATGGCCTTTTTTTTTATTTGGTAAGTGTCTTTCAATTTCAGAAACATGACTACTTGGCATTTTAGAGAAAATAACTTTGATGTGTTGGCTTTTCCAGTGAATTTTAATATAATATTCTTGTAAGAGGACTGAATTAAACTATCTCCAAGAATTTAATTGATAAACATGAATGTTCTATATATTGATTTGTACTTATTGTTTTATAGTAAAAATCTAATTGCTAAGGGCCTATATGATATTCATGTTCATGGTGCGTAGCATTCTTTCCCTTGGGGAAAACATAATGAGTAATACTGTATATTGAGAACTATAATTCCAAAGAAAACCAAGATGACAGACACATGTATCTGAAATTAATTGTATCTGCTTCTCTTTAGGAAAGTCTATGCCAGCATAGTTCCAAAAATTATCAGGAATTTCCTCAAGGAATATTGTCAGGTCAGTAATCCCATGATATTAAACAGATATGCTTATTCTACTGCAGGGATATATATATCAAGGACAATGGATATTCAGTTCCAATTTTACATGGCAAATACTGACAAATTCCTAATTTTCAAGTTCTCATTGTTTATTTTAGGACCCATAAAGATTTTTTGTCATAACTTTAATTCAATCACACTTGGTACAATTAAGCTATAGTCTATGATATGCTGGTAATCTGGCTCTCACCCAAGCCAAAAAAGCCAGGATTTGTAGCATTTGCCAATTTCCACAGTGTAAATTCTCCCAGCATTGCTAATTTCTCCTCTACTTTTATAACTGGCTCTCCCCAAATTCCAGAATATTTAACAATTGACTTTATAGAGTCTGTACCAGCTGGCTCGGAGAACACCATTAGCCGTTTTTTACTAGTTGAAATCTAGTTTTGAAGTTGCATCTAGCCTTCTTCTATTGATCTTTTTTGTTTGTTTTGTTTAAAAAAAATTTTTTTTAATGTTTATTCATTTTTGAGAGATAGAGAGAGACAGAGCATGAGCGGGGAAGAGGCAGAGAGAGGGAGACACAGAATCCGAAGCAGGTTCCAGGCTCTGAGCTGTCAGCATAGAGCCCGACGCGGGGCTTGAACTCACAAACTGCTAGGTCCTGACCTGAGCCGAAGTGGGACGCTCAACTGACTGAGCCACCCAGGCGCCCCTTCTATTGATCTTTTGATTAGATTCAGAACACACATTAATAAACCACCTCTTAGCAAAATCTATTAATTTTTTTTAATGTTTATTTTACTTATTTTGAGAGGGAAAGAGAGAGAGAAAGAGAGAGAGCAAGCGCATGAACACAGAGTGGCAGAGATAGAGATAGAGAGAGAGACAATCTCAAGCAAGTTCCCTGCCATCAGTGAAGAACCCAATGCAGGGCTAAACTCATGAACCCTGAGATCATGACCTGAGTCAAAATCAAGAGCCAGACACTTAACTGACTGAGCCACACAGGTGTCTCAGAAAAAAAAACCAAACAAACAAAAAATCATTTTACAGATAGTGGTATCTGTTTATGCTGAACCTGTTAGTTTCATTTGTAGCTAGGGACTTTTTTTTTTTAAAAAAGTATGGGACAGAAGGAAGCTTACCATCACCTTCTAAAATTCCCTCTCATTCACATAGTTAGGAAAAGTATGTGGGTGGAAAGAAAGTCACAGAGGCAAGTCAGTGGAGAAAATAAATTTAGGAAGAAGTCATAAGTGAGCACATTCAATGGAATACATTAGAGAAAAGTATAAGGAAAAATAGAATGTAAAAAAAGAGATAGATAGATAGATAAAGATCTATTTTCATTTTTTAAAACACACATTAACACACAGGTAAATAGATGTTGTGGCATATTAGTTGTTTGACTGCAAAGTCAATATAGTTGGGATTAATTCTGCCTTCCATATCCATCACTTAATTCAGTTTTGGTAACTCCTAGGACCTTCTTATACAATACGGAATTCATGTCAACTTTATGGTATTAATTTTTTGGAACCATTTTATCATCCATTTAAATTCCTTAAACTTCACTTTCCAAGAAAGTGTTATTTTTAAAGGTTCTAAAGACAATAACTACCAGCAACCTAGGTTTCTCATCCTATTACTGCAGATATCTCCCTAGGAGTTGTGCTTGGAGTTAAATGTAGAAACCACTCAGATTTTCTTGCTAAATTCTTGGAATACTACAGTCGACAAGTAGGAAATAACAGGTAGCTATACCTTAGGAGATGAAAATTCATCAAAGGGAAGAGGAGTCTAATATGATGAGCTTGATCTGAGAAGGAAAAATGCCTTGGTTGTCATAGGTGAGAAGGAATTTCGAGTGTGACACTGAAGCTGTTGCATAATTCTTGCAATTTTTTTTTGCCATGAGTCTACGTTTTGGGGATGAGAATATTAAAATATGTTTTGTTAGATTTTTATAAAACATATTGGGGTCTAGGAGGCAAAATGTTGGGACAGCTCTAACAACCCTTGGTGTTATAACTGATGCCATGTCCTCTAGAAAGAGCACTCCTGAGGTCTTTTTCATGTGGTTGGATTTCATTTCCAGAACTCAAGAAAGAGAGAGTTACAGAATTGTGTCATTATGACAAGGACCAGGAACCTACTTGAGAGCAGAGGTCAAGTTCATTTCTAGTCTTCCCTGGAAGTTTTCCCATCATCATCAGTGACCTCATGGCTGGAAAGTTTGAATTTTACAAAGAGTTATGAACATAGAATGGCTTTAATTAAAGAAAAAGATAGTCAATAATTGTTGGTTTGACGTTTATAAGACAATAATTCTGGTAAAATCATGCTCCATGAGAGAAATGGAAAGTTCTATTATGCTATTACCAGAAGCTGAGAATAAAATTAATTTAACTTGAAATAAATCTTCACAAAAGTTATAGCAAACATACCGAGCAGCTTCTGAGTATCTCTCCAGACATCTAAACACTGTTGCCTGGCGAAGATGATTTCGGAAATAAGCTGGGTTTAAAACAATACTCCTGTAAAAAGATAAAAAGAAATGTAAATGTTGTTAGGTTTTAAAGGTCAATTACCAGAAGTGTATAGGAATGAAATAACATGTATTCAATTTTATGTACTATATATTTTAAAAGATACTAATGAATGAAGTCCTTTTCCTCCTGTAACTGTCAGTTAAGACAAATAAACAAGTTGAAAACTAATTAAGTTTGCATGATAAAAGCAATTTTATTTATAGCGCCTAGTATCTTCTGTAGATATGACAGTGACAAAAAATTTGAATACAACTTATATTACAATAAGACATGTTATTTTATTTTTTAATGTTAATAAATCAGGTAAAAATCGGAGGTTATTTATGGTAATGTGTATTTATAATGGAGGAGTTAGTAATTGAATTTCAGTTAAAAGAAAGGAACTGGAATTTGGGTGACATGTTTATTTGTACTAAAAAAATAATTAGGTTCTGTGTCTTCCTTCAGCTGGACAATGTAGTGGCATAAAAGGAATCATGTACCATTGGTTAAGGACTTGAGTCTTGACCTTGCCACTTTTGGTTAGCCCTTACTCATTTTGGGTTTCCATTTCTTCTTTATTGAAATTACAAGGCTTGGCTTGAGGATAAGATTATCTATCTTTACTTGCTTATTTTTCCATCATCTGAGTTCTGGAATCTCAATCCATGCCCAGAAGAAAAGATGATCATTCCCCAGTTATCTTCTCCCCTAGAGATAAACTGGCAGACATTTCACTTCTTTGATTCACTGAGAGCTAAGCACCGTTCAAGGTATTTGATATAATGAGATGAATTAGACAGATGTAGTCCATGGCCCATCACCAAGTGGGGACAGAGCTATTAATGGAAGTTTGAAATGTAGCTTATAGTAACAGAGTGTGTTGTGTTACTGATGTGGGATACAGAGTGTTATAGAACCAACACAGTATTATTAAGCAAACTTCTTGTGAGCCTGTTTTTTACAAGTTAAATGTGAATCACTTGGCATTAATTCATTATTGAAGTAAGTAGTTTTTAATCTTTTTTGAGAAGTTCACAGAGCTTTTTGAGAATCACATGTAAGCTGTGTACCTCTACCCAGAAAAATGCACACAACATAAGTGCCCAAATTTAGCGAATTCATGTGATCCCTGAAGCCCAGTCATGTCCAGATTAAAAAAACATGCCAACAAAAATAATTCCTTTCCCAAATCCATTGCTTCTAGACAGAATAAAGTAGAAAAGAAACATCTATTTGGCCCATGTAGAATCATAGAATTATATGATGATAAGATGGCTTGATTGAATAATTTAGCTCACTTTAAACACAAGTTAACAGAAACCAGGGAGGTTATGGGACCTTTCTAAATCATACACAATAAATTAGTGGAAGAAAGTTTCAGGTTTATTGTGTTTCCTGTCCCTAGCCACAGTACTTCATATTACACAGATGGCTTTTCGTATGATGATTTCTGAATTAGAGGGGCCTAAGTTAGCGAAGTTTTACTTTACCCTATGATTAACAATTTGTACAAATGAATGCATTAAACCCCAAGAACACAGATCATTTCCTTTGGTGATTTCTGATTGAAGTGTTGGAAATTTAAAAACTATTACATGAATTCATTCCATATCAGTACTGAATACTAATAACTTATGCTAATTCAGAAAAAGAGTACAGTTACAAGGTATGTTTATGCATTTTATCCTTGTAAAAGTAATTTTGTAAAAGTAGATCAGAGGGAATAAGATCAGAGTTCTGTCAAGGGCCTAGGTCTTCTGACTAAATAGAATTTTTTCTTCCACATTATAGCTAATTCTTCCCTCTCTCTTTGTAATCATTCATTCACTTGTGCATTTTTACGAAGTTCCTACAAATGTGATGGGACAAAATCCTTACTGAATGGATGTTTCTAGCTTTTGACATCTCATTGCCCATGATGTAGTGTTCTGGCATTGCTGAGCTATTCTCTAAGAATCTTGCTTTGTCAGACAAATTCTTTTGACAAAAATGCAGACCTGAGAGAAGGATGGAGTGTGGGGGGCAAGAGAAGTAATGAGGGAAAGGTTTAGTAAAAGAGGGAGGAAGGAGAGGAAGAGTCATCAAAAATAGTTTGGGATGTAGGTGGAGAAGAAGATTTTCATGGATAGTGAGGTTTGATGAGGTAAACAACCTAGGAATTGTTTCAGTGTGACTTTAGAAAAATGATAGATTAAAAAAATTGTTTGTAATTACAAGTCCTCTTTCTGATGTTGAAAAAATACAAGTAGAGAACACGAGCTTAGAAATCACTATTGGTAGACTGGAATGGTTTCTTTTAACAATAACATCACCTCACACTGTACCATGTGAATCACAGCTTTACCTGATAGACCCAAAGAAGATCTGGACCCAGTCTACCCTGAGGGGTGAAGTTACAATCATAAAAGAATGTTTAGAAATTTGAGATGAGACATTATTTTTGGCAATTTATTATTTTTGGCTCTCATAATTATTGAGGAGGCAGTCTAGGACCAAAATGGACAATCTTACTGGTGTTAAAGTGAAAAAACAAATAAACCAACAAAAAGCCCACCATCCCTGCAATTCTAATCAGAGAGGGAAGAACTCTGTGCTGATGGTCTGATTTTATTACCGAAGAAATGACTCTGATTTAGCTATGTTGATAGGGCTTTTGGTAAACAAACAAACAAACAAACAAGATCATGTTAAATATTAAATTATAGAACTCATTGAATTTTGGTCAGAAGAATGGAGGGAGTGTTAGTAACAGGCCATGATTGCTCATTCAATTGACTAGCACTATTCTAACAGAATGAGATCATGTAAAATAATAAATATTATAATAGATAAAGGCATATTTTCTTTATCAATTTGTTGGCTGTGGTATATCTTATGCTTTTTATGATTTGCATTTGTGAGTGCTTTGGAATTAATCTTTTATATTAAAGTTCACATAATTTGATTTGTGTGCATGCATGCATCTGCACTTGTTTTATTAAGTCCTAAGGTCATAATATTGTTGTAAATCCAGAATGTTAGTCTCTTCTGGTGATTATTTGAAGTGTCTCAATTCACTTGTCAAATAATTTATCTTACTCTCAGTGATTGATATGCCACCTCTATTATATACTAAGTTTACATGCACTAAGTTGGACCATGGCTGCACTTTGTATCTTACACTTGTTCTATGTGTTCTTTGTACCTTACAATTTGTTCCATGCAGCACAAATTGTTTCAATTATCGTCACTTTAGTGGTGCCTGGGTGGCCCAGGCAGTTAAACACTGGCCTCTTCATCTTGGCTTAGTTCATGATCTCATAGTTTGTGAGTTTGAGCCCTGCATCAGTCTCTGCCCCGCTGCCAATGGTGCAGAGTCTGCTTGGGATTCTGTCTCTCCTTCTCTCTGCCCCTCCCTTGCTTGTGCTTGCTCTCTCTCTTTCTCTCTCTCTCTCTCTCTCTCTAAATAAATAAATAAATAAACTTAAAAAATTAATACTGTCACTTTAAAATACACCTTAATTTCTGGAAGAGAACTGCCTAATGTCCTTTTTTAAAATTTTTATTTATTTTTATTTTTTTCTTCACAAAATAGATTTTTTATTGTCTTTCACTAAAAAGAAATAAGATCTCTATGAACCATCAATCCATTTACAGAAATCACCAAATGGTCAGACCATGAAATCAAAGGAGTGGCACCAGAAATCAAGTGAGTACTCTAAATCAAAATCAAATCCTTAGTATGATATCAGAGACCCTAGGAGAGCCCAGACCACCCATCAGGAACAGAATGCAAAGGTCTCCAAGAAGACCCATTTACAAGGATGGAGTAAGCAGGGATCCAAAGGAGAGGATCAATCTCATCTGAGTCACAGTACCAAACTCTCAAAGATAAAATGCACCTGGCAGTTAAGGAGATTTTCTTAATCAGGCTATTGTAATTGTTAAAATGTTCACTAATGAGAATCACCTCAAAGAAAATAAAGAGGGCCTGAGTCATCCAGGGTCTTATGAGAATGATAAGAAAGGATGAAGATGGGGCTTATCTGAGTCACTGAGAAACAGTCTCCACTTTTTAGACTAGGTCTAATCTTGAAATGTGGAGGAGCTGTGCATCCTCTGTGGATTAGCCATTTCTCAGGAAAACAAATGGGTGGGGATTTCTTTACTAACACTATTTTTTATGAGCACAAAGCTCTGGTGAAGTTCAATATTGTCAAATGTAAGCTGGTGAGATATAACTCCAAGTTGGATCTTGATTTAAGTTGTAATTTCTTGGGAATAGGTTTTTTTTTTTTTTTTTTACTTTTAATTTATTTTTTTAATTTACATCCAAATTAGTTAGCATATAGTGCAACAATGATTTCAGGAGTAGATTTCTTTTTTTTTTTTTTAATTTTTTTTAACGTTTATTTAGTTTTGAGACAGAGAGAGACAGAGCATGAACAGGGGAGGGGCAGAGAGAGAGGGAGACACAGAATCTGAAACAGGCTCCAGGCTCTGAGCGGTCAGCACAGAGCCCGACGCGGGGCTCGAACTCACGGACCGCGAGATCATGACCTGAGCCGAAGTCGGATGCTTAACCAACCGAGCCACCCAGGCGTGGAGTGGATTTCTTAATGCCCCTTACCCATTTAGCCCATCCTCCCTCCCACAACCCTTCCAGTAACCCTCAGTTTGTTCTCTGTTTTGTCCCCCTCCCTGTTTTTATATTATTTTTGCTTCCCTTCCCTTATGTTCATCTGTTTTACATCTTAGAGTCCTCATATGAGTGAAGTCATATGATTTTTGTCTTTCTCTGACTAATTTCGCTTAGCATAATACCCTCTAGTTCCAGCCATGTAGTTGCAAATGGCAAGATTTCATTCTTTTTGATTGCTGAGTAATACTCCATTGTGTGTGTGTGTGTGTGTGTATATAGATAGATAGATATACATATAGATATAGATATAGATATAGAAGATATCTAGAATAAAGAAGATGTGGTATATATATACATATACATATATGTATATACATATAGATATAGATATAGATATAGATATCTATATCTAGAATAGATAAAGAAGATGTGGTATATATATACATATACATATATGTATATCTATTTAGATATAGATATAGATATAGATATAGATATAGAAGATATCTAGAATAGATAA
>NW_026059192.1:0-11274 GCF_023721935.1 Panthera uncia | reverse complement strand
GGAGGGGCAGAGGGAGAGAGTGAATCCCAAGCACTGAGGGCCTGACCCCATGACCCCGGGATCATGACCCGAGCCGAAATCAAGAGGACGGTGCTCAGCCAACTGAGCCCCCGGGTTCCCCAGCACTGTGACTGTATCTCATGCCACTGAACTGCACCCTTACAAATGGTTAAAATGGTAAATTTTATGCTACGTGTGTATTTTATCACAACTTTAAGAAGAAGGTTGTCGGTGTCTTGCCAGGCCAGGGCCTGCAGGGCTGCCGAGAAACAAAGTGGGGCCCTGCCTGCAAGGGACGCCCGGAGTCTGGTGGGGGAGACAGGGAAGCGGGTAGTCGGTGACAACAGAGGGCCCTGTAGTGTGGCACAGGGGAGGCCTGGGGATCCAGGAGCCCAGCGAGGGGACCCATTTGCCTGGGGAGTCCAGAAAGAGGCATGAGCTGGATGTTGGGGCCTGAGGTGAGGGGCGGAAAGGGTATCCCTGGAAGAGGAACCAGCAGGGGCCAAAATGTGGAGGCGTGAACTCTGTCTCCTAAGAGCCTGGGCAGGAGTGGGGTGCAGCGGGGTCAGCGCAGGACAGGAGAAGCGGGAGGCAGTAGGGGCCCTGGAGCCAGAGACGGGGAGTGTGCGAGCAGGGCCACCCCACTGCTCTGCGGCGCCCGCCCTATTTTCTTCCCTCCGTCTCACCAGGGCTTGGGCCCCTGTGGCCTTGTTCACCACCCCTCCGGACCGCAGCTGTTTGCTGCGAGCACCCCACCAGGGCTGGCACACAGACCGGGTCGGATGAATGAATTGGCGCGTGGACGATGACCCCACGGTGACCACGTATGACAGGCAGACTCAGGTGTGTGCGAAAGACTCAGGATGTCTGAATGCAGCTTCCCCTTCTTGGAGCCACCGGTCCCTCTCCTCCCAGCCACCCATGCGGTCCGGTACCCGGCAAGAGCTGACCCTGCCGCTCTGCTTCTGGGTGACAACACAGGCGCAGAGAGGGCGAGAGGCCTGCCCAGGATCACAGAGCCAGGCAGGGCCAGAGCTGGAGTGGAATGTCCTTCTCTTGTTCTAGAAGACCCTGGGAGGGCCTCAGAGACCTAGGGGCAGGGGTGAGGTGACACAGAGACAACAGGAGCCAGAGTGCAGGTGGGGTGAGACACGCCAGGGAAAGTGGCGGCCTCAGATAAGCCCGGTGGGTGGTCAGTCGGCACCCAACAACAATGCCTCCTGGGCCCCTGTTGACCACAACAGAACTGGGGTTAGACCATGATCCAGGGGCATTCTCAGGAGCATCCTGGCTCCCAGCCCCTGCCATTAGCAGACCTGCAGGGAGCAAGCTTCACCCCTGCTTAGCCAGCCTCTGCCTCACCGGCAGTTTTCCTGGCTGTCCAAATGGGGTGTGGAGGTCTGAGGCCCTAGGATGTCACTAGTCTCTGGGGACACATGTGCCCTACTACGGGCATGGGAAAAGGACAAATGAGAGCCCTGTCTGGCCTCCCCTCCAACTTCCCCACAGTCCAGCCATGGAACCATGGCCACCACCCCTGATCAGGACCCTCCATGGCTCCCTCCCGGCCACTACCTGCAGAGAGAGTCTACTCCTGGCACTCCAGGTGACTTCTGCCTTGGGTCCTGCCCACATTTTCAGTGTCGTCTCTGTCTTTTCCCTCACGCTTGGGGCTCGGACCAGATGTAGCTGCTTTCAGTAAAAGCCTTTAGTATATGCACAGCACTGGAGCTGGGCTTTAGGGGCTGGCTGTGCAGCCTCAAGCCCTGTGCTACCCCCTCACCGGGTGCCACCTGGGACAAGTTATTTGATAACTCAGTGGCATTGTCAGCACAATAGGGATAATAACAGCCCCACCTCCCAGGGTCACTGTGAAGGTCAAATGAGCTTATGCCTGCAACATTCTTGCGATCGTGGCCTGACATTTGTGTACCTGAAGTGCTCGTCCCTCCTTGACCACCTGGAAAATTCCCATTCACACTACATGCCTGCTGTAGGATGCAGTGACCCTCCCCATCGCCGGGTCATCTTCCTGTCCCAGCCCTTGGCACTGTGTATTGAGAGTGTCTGTTCATGTCTGTCTCGCCCACCGGCCTTCAGGCTCCCAGAAGGCAGAAACTATCTATTACTCAGCAATGTGCCCCACTGCTTAGGGCAGTGCCCGCTGCAGATCCATAATTCATTCATTCAACAGAGATTTACTGAGCAGTTACTATATGCCTGTGCTTTTCTAGATGCTAGGGTAGCAGCAGCTAACACACTGTCAACCTCTCTGCCCTGGTACGTTCTAGCAGGTGAACCAATCAACCAACAGCATCAGGCAGATGGAGACAGCGCTGGGCAGAGAAGGAATAGAGGAATGTCAGGTGAGGAGTCACGGAAGTTCCAGCCAGAGTGAATGAACGAATGAGCAGGAGGCGCCCCACTTCAGCCCCCAACCCCCCAGAAGCTGTGAATTTCACACTCAGTGCGAACTCCCTGTAGCCCCAGCTTTCCGTGTTCAAGCAGCAGGATGTGACGTGCCCGTAAGACGGCGGTTACCCTGTTAAGTGTAGTTACAGTCTGAAAGGGGCTCACCTTAATTAAGACACCATTAATTAAGCCGTCAGTATGGTAATGATCTCAGTTGTTAGCAAATTTGATTAAGGAGCTGATTCTGGAGGCCTCGCGATTTCCCCCCATTGCATTAATAAATCTCCCGCTCGTGTCGTATTGCCGTCCTTTATCTTGTTCACTCTGCCACCGCTGTAAGTGACTGAGCCCCCCCCCCGGTGGGTACCCACCCTCGGACAGAGCCCAAATGTCATAACATTCTCTTAGGGCCTGCTCCAGGGGACCCAGAGGATGGCCACCTGGACGAGCTCCTCTAAGCCACGGGACACCCTGATCCTGCCACGCACGGGGACCCCGGAGCGAGTCGGTCGAGTCTGGCACGTGACATACCAGGGGAGGGACCCCACTGTCAAGGAAACAGCCACGTGACCTCGGCCACGCTCCTACCCTCCCTGAGCCTCAGTTTCCTCTTCTGTAAGATGAGATCAACAACACCCCCATTCTAGAACAGTTGGTGAGAACCAACAGGGCAACTGGGCGGAAAGGGCTCTGAAGCTAAATGGTACGACGGTATGTCGGCCAGATGCTACCATGCTTGGGTTTCCAGCTGCCCTGAGAGTTAAACAGCTAGAGACACGCCGCTCCCCGTCCCCCCCCGTCCCCCCTACCGCATCAAAAGCGCTGGGAACAAAGGTCGAGCAGCAGGTGCTAGGAGAGCCCTGGTTCTGGGCCACGGTGAAGCAGGGAGCAAACACACAGGGCTCTGTGTCTGCTGTGCAGCCTTGTCAAGCAGGCCTGCTCTGGGTCCCAAGTCTTTCCCTAAAAACAATGGGGCAATGGCTCATCTCCAGTCGCCCCCTCCCCAGCCTCTCTGCCACCTCTGGTAGCCATAGGTTTGTGGCAGCACCTGGGTGCTGGATGTCACGGTACCAGGCTGTAGGAGCCTGAGAGCCGGAGGAGCATAAAAGGACCCACACCAATGAGAGGCAGGGGGCACAGAGCCCCCCAACAGGCCCTCCCTCTGCACCGGCTCAGCCCCTCTCCCAGGCAAGCCGGGCAGGGCAGGGCAGGCTTCGTCTAGGAGACGAAACTGCCAGGAGCTTAAAGTGCAGGTTCCAGGGCTCCTGGCGGACCGAACCAGTCTGTATTGGTATTGGGGCAAGTACTGGATGGCAACTGTGTCCCTGGCAAGACCGTGAGCAGATAGGCTTGGGCAGCTCCTGGGCCCAGGCAAAGGTGTGGCAGGAAGAAGACGGCTGCCCGGGGAGGGCCCTCTTCCCAGCAACGGTGGCGGATGCAGCAACGGTGGGGAAGGATTTACTATTTGTTTCCAAAAATACAGCTAGGACCTTGTCACAGCGAGTGAGAGAGAACACTGGGGTGTCCTGCTCACATCAGCACCGCAACCTGTGGGCTTTTCCACTAAAAAAGCAAATGAACATCATAGCAAACCGTAGACACAGGCCACCTTCACCACCACCCAGGGCTCCTGTCGGGGCCTGCTGGCGCATGGCAAGAAGTATGTTTATTTTCCTTCACGCTCCATTAGCGAGAGAGCTGTCCCTCCACAGAGGGGTGGGGGTGCTGCTTAACTGGGAGCTCCACAGGTCCTTGTCACGGTATAGGGTCGTGAGGCCTTGGAGTGGCCCCCAAGATGTCCCCCTAAATGAGGCTCCAGGCTTCTCCTTTCTAGTCCTGGGGATGGAGCCCAGCCCAAGAGGCTCCAACTCTGTTCTCTAACCTTACAAGGTCTGAGGTCACTGAACAGCCCCGAAAGCTGAGGTGTGGGGCAAATTGCCTAGGGCAGGTGGAGATGTGGAGCTGTGTCCCACCCTACAGCTCTGAGCCCTAGAGGAAGGATCCTGCAAGGCCAGAGACCGAAGGTTCCTCGCCCCAGAACAGCACGGTGCAGAGCCCCAAGAGCCGTGAGGCAAGCTGGCGTTCTAATCCGATGCCCCCCCTCTCATAAGCCTAGCTTAATGAGGCACGGACTTTGGTTTCCATAAATACCCAGACCCGTGATGTCACCACCCCGTGCAGAGTTTAACAGCTTCTACCACTGGCTGTAGGCCCAGCAGACAAGTGGTCTGCCGCTAGCCCACAGAACACCTGCGTGGCCCAGAAGGACACCAACGCCCCTGCTCTCGATGGCAGGCCGGACCTTCACCTGTCCATGGAGGACACAGCATCCTGTCCCCACCCCGACCTGCCTGCCAGCCTTCCATCAGGCACGGCAGAACTGCCGGTCACGGATGACCTGGGCAGGAGAGGCTTCTTCCAAATAGTCATGCTGAGGGCTATACCAAAAGCCGAAATGGCAGTGGTGGCTTTGAAAACCCTGGATATGGATTTGGGGGGATTACTTGCCCTCAGCGATAGGGAATTTCACAGCCCAATGGAGACCTGCTGACTAACAGCCTTTTCCTCATCACCACCAACAAATACCTCCACTGCAGGGCACAAACGCTGACAACCTCTGCCCGGAGGCCAGCTCCCTCTGCAAGACACCTGCACAGCAACCTCCCCTCCCCCCACCAAGCCCCCACTCTGGCTCCAAGCTCAGCTGGGGCCCCTCTGGCCTCCGGTCCGAGTTTCAGGTATAAACCTGCCACATATACTCACAAGTAGCGTCTTCTGCAAGCCATCCTGTCTGGAGGCAATTTTCCCCTTCCCTCTCTCTCTCCAGCTGGGAAGGTTCCGCGTGGTTAGAGGAGGAGCAGGATGCTCAGCCGAGAAGTGGAAGGGAATAAAATTAAACAGAGGGGCGAGTCACATTCCCCGGGGGCGGCGGGCTCCTCCGCTGGGGCGGGAGCAGGGGGTGGGGGGTGACAGCAGCAGGCTCCGAGGGGCCCCGGGCACAGCAGGGTTCACACCATGCCCAAGAGCCTGCCAAGTCGTCCAGTCACCATGGTCGCCAGGTTGGGCGGGGGCGTCGGCCTCGCTGGTACCTGGGACCACCTCGGGTTTTTTCCCTCCCGCACATCCGGGGTGGCTGAGCGCGGGGAGGAGGGGGGTGCTGGGGGGAATCTGCGCCCGCTTTGCTCTCGCAGCATCCGGAGGAGGGGCGGGCGCTCGCGAGCCTCCCCCCGCCCCCCCACCGCTTCTCGGCGCCAAGGAGCAACGTAGTGCGGCCGCGCTGGACCAATCGCCGAGGCGCTCGTCGCCATGACAACTGCAGCATCAGGCGCGGCCACCCGGCGGCGCCCTCGCGGCAAAGCCACCCGCCCGACGGAGAGCGCCCGCGCAGCGCGAGGGTGCCGCAGCCTGCCGGGGCCCCTTCCTGGCTGGCTCTGGAAACCTGGAAATCTCGTTGCTAAAATGCACGACGCTGTCCAGAGCCTGCGATGACGCTGCTTTCCAGGGTGGCTTTTCTGCCTTTGGCACGGAGTCGTGCAAGCCATGGAGCGCAACAGGCTGGCGCCCTGGAGTCAGGCCCACCGGTTCCAAGGCTGGCTTTGACCCCTAAGGGCCTCGAGGCTGTGGACAAGCCGCTTCCCTTCTGGGAGCCTCGACTGATGCTATCGTGAAATGGGATCATAATGGCTACGTCACAGGGGTCCAGGAGGGCTTGTCACACAGAGTAGCTGCACAGATGCATAGCTGTTATGATGTGTGCCGGCCATGTCCTGGAGCTAGGGAGAATTTCTGCTGTAGCTGTGGAACCCATTCATTCCTTCACCACTCACTCACTCATTTACTGTTTCTGGACTGGCAGCTCAGTGATGAATAAGGTGACGCTCTCATGGTGTTCACCTCTTAAGAGGGAAACAGGACATCAACATGCAGTCACATATATAATTTTACATGGTAAGGAGGAGGACAAAAAGTAAAGCCGAAGAGGTAGAAGGGAGGGGGACAGCAGGAAGGAGGAAGCCATCTACATCAGACGGGGTGCTCAGGGAAGGCCTCTCTAAGAGGGCACATGTGGGCTGAATAATGGAAGATCCCGGGAAAGAACATTCCAGGCAGAGGGAAAAGCTAGTGTCAAGGCCCTGAGGCAGGAAGGAGCGGAGTGTGTTTGAGCAACAGTGAGGAGGCCAGAGTGGCTGCAAGTGGTGAGCCACAGGGATGTGAGGGTGAGGAGGCCTACATCCACCCTCTCCCCTCCAGATTTTCTCTTTCACGCACAGATCTCTCCTTGTCTGATGGTTCACTGGGCAGAGTCTGTTTGCTCGTCTGTAAATCAGGAATCCAAAATCTATCTCGTATACGTACACACCTATAATTCTTATTTCCATTATAATCTTTACGACGTCAATGAGGTATAAGATTATCATAGTATTCTCCGGGGAGAAAACTAAAGCCAGAGGTTTAGCAGCTGGCCCAGAGCCACACAGCTGGTGAGTGGTATGCCAGGGGAGTCTGGCTCTGGAGTCCCGGCCCTTAAGCACCTGCAAATCTTCCTCTTTGGGAAGATCACATGAGACAATGGCTGTGAAAAGCCCACCCACCCTGGGCAGCTGTGAGGGCCATTCCCTTTTTCCTATTCTCTCTGGATTCTCAGACTCACTGAAGTTACGGGAAGGAGGGATCCTGCATCCTTAAGTTTTGTTCCTTCCTTTGGACAGTGGACAAAATGGAGCTCAGAGAGGGTGAGTGATGTGCCTGAAGTTGCACAGCACTGAGTGGCACAAGTGGGACTGGGACCCAGTTCCTCTGGCTCCATGTCCCTTATGGGGCCAGGGTAGAGCGGAGCATCTGAGTGACTGGTAAATGGCATCAGAACAGCACGATGCTTCCTGATTCACCTCCTATAACAAATCTTTGAATGGCCAAGCTTCCTACACCGGGGGCTTCCCTCCCTGAGAATAATGCAGTCGTGGACATAATTGGTATTTCTGTGGACTTAACATGTTACAGATCCCCCCCCCCCCATCTCTCCTGGAGTTGGACAAGTTCTTTTATTTTTTATTTTCGGACAAGACTTTAATAACAATACAAACATAGCAGCAGCTACAACCACGAGGGCTTCAGGAGGATCATTTTGCTTCAGATCTGATCTGATGTTCAGTGAATTCGTAGAGGCACTGTACAAAGTAGGTTGATTTCCCCTCCTACGCAGAGAGGTCTCACCTCTACACAGCAGCAGAGCAGACTCGAAGCCACCTCTCTGTGACTCCCAAGCCTGGGCCCTAGCAACTCCCCGCACGGCCTCCTCCACATGGGGATTATTTTATCACCCCCATCTTCCAGAAGAGGAAACTGAGGCTCAGAGCCCAGGCAGGCCCTGATTACAGCGCCGGCACCAGCATCCTTTTCCTGGGTTTCCTCTCCTGCCCCAGTGCCCCAGGGAGCCTCCCCGGGGGGCCAGGACACCCCTCTGCATATTAACTGCTTTTTGGCACTTTCTCCTTATAAACAGACTTGCATGTCTGTTTCTTGTATGTTACGCTGTTATTTCGAAATAGGGCACATGGCAAAGACATGGCATTCGGACCAAATGCCAAGAGCGTAGGCACCTGGGCTGTGTTTACAGGACACCCGGGCTGTTTTTGATTTCTGATGGTGGGTGTCCACCACAGGGTCGGGCACCAGAGAGTCCCCAAAACTCGTGGATCCAAGGCCCGGCAGGGAATTGGCGTTGGGACAGCTGCAGCCGCCACTCACTCTCAAGGCCCCTCTGGAAATGCCTGCACACACAACCCCCCCCCCCAAACACACACCCACACCTTGTACCTGTCTGTGGCCCCCTGCAAGCAACCCAGACTAGAATGAGAAAGTGGCTGACAAAGAGCAGGTGGGGAAATCTTCCGCACCCAGGACTCCCCTCCTGGACTGGAAAATTCCAACCTGCAGGCTGACAGGCAGATTCACGCAGGGAATGTCTGGCTCCTGCACCCTGCTGCCCATGTGCCCCCATCTGTCCCCAGCACGAAAGGAGGCACAACGGCATTTGGAAAGAGGCAGGACAGAAAGGGCTGGAACACACAGTCCACAGATCCCCAGGCCACAGCAACTTTCAGGCTGGCAGCCCGGGAGTCCCAGGGATTGAACCTCTTCCACGGGGGTAGGATGGAGCTCCAGTCCTTGTCCTCAAGCCACCAACCGTTCTAGCCGTGGAAACACAGAACTGTCAACATTCTGACTCTTCAAAGCTCAGAATCACAAATCCTTCAAATCCTGGATTTTTTTTTTTCCCTTTTAGCGTAAGCTTCACATTGGAAAGAAACAGAACCTTAATTGCACAAATCTGAAAATCTCTTCTCCTTCAACACAATGAAGTCCCCTTGACCGCACCCCTACATCTCACTCCCTTTGCCCACCTCCATAGAGGTAACTGCTGTCCTCTGTTTGGAGCACATGCTTCCAGAACTTTAGCGAAGTCTCTAGCTAGCTAGATTTATATGCCTATAGAAAATATGAAGAATTACATGGACGGACCTTAAAAAATGGCATCATATTAAGTTAAGAAAGTTTTAAAACTTTAAATACACCAAAAGTCATAAAGAGAAATACAGTGGGGCACCTGGGTGGCTCAGTCGGTTAAGCGTCTGACTTCAGCTCAGGTCATGATCTCACGGTTCATGAGTTCGAGACCTCATCGGGCTCTGTGCTGACGGCTCAGAGCCTGGAGCCTGCTTTGGATTCTGTGTCTCCCTCTCTCTCTGCCCCTCCCCCGCTCATGCTCTACCGGTCTCTCTCTCAAAAGTAAAATATTGAAAAAAGAGAGAGAGAGAGAGAGAGACAGTAAACTCTGTTGTCCGCAGGGCCTCCTACAAGAATCAGACCATCACGAAGCTGATGGAAGCCGCGTCGCTGCCTCTCTTCTGCCTCCTCCCCAGCCCTTCCCTCCTCACATTTACACAGTGAGTTCACTGCAGAGTGAATCATTCCTATACAGCGTTCCTACTCAGACAGGTGCCCACAAAGGGCAGGGATGCTTGCACATGTTTTTAAACTTCCCACAAACAGAATCACACTGCACGTCGCTTTCTGCGATCCTCTTTCCCCAGTCAACATTCCACTCGGGGCACCGACTGATGGAATCTCTAAACCAGACTCTTCTTTGCTGAGTGGCCAAATCCTAGGCTTTTCTGATCACAGCCGTGGGCTGGGCTCTTGTTGCTGAGAGGGGCCTGGCAGGCTCGTGCACAGGCCTCATTTGGTTCTGAAACCGCCTCCCCCCCCCCCCCCCCCCCCGCCCCACCCCTGCTCCTCACGTGCAGGCAGCGGAGGAAGGGAGGAGGCAGCTACTGCAAATATCTCTGGAAACGCGTGTGGACTCCTGGAAGCTTGGCAGACACCCTCTCTGCACTGCACCAAAATACCAAGGTGCCCTGTCCCCTGTACTTGGGGAGCAGACAAGACCCTGGCCCCTGGACGGCTGTAGGAGGGGGTCCCTGACATGCGGCTGGAATGCAATGGCTGCTGCTTCTCAGGGCCATTTGGAGCCCCGACCGATGGAGATTTGGAAGCCCACAGGGCTGGCATCAGTCTCTGCCCTCCCACTGCTGTGCCAGGCTTGCCAAGGACGGCCTTGGTCTCCGGAGCTGGCTGAGGCCCATGAGAAGCGAGGGGGCTGTGGCCAGGAGGACGCTGCCTGCAGAAGCTCCTGCTACATCTGGGCCGTGCTGGTGGAGGAAAGGGGGTGCGGGAGAGGGGTGCTGCTCTGTGTGTCCGCTTCTGCAGGGGCTGAGCCTCTGTGTTCCGCTCACCTGAAGGGCGAGAACTAGCAGGAGCAGAGGGTGCTGGGAACAGCCCCTGCCTTTCTGAGCCTCCACTCGTGAGCCTTCGAGAGCCCCCCAGCGTGATGGAGGGCGGGCGTGGCTGTGAACGAGAGGCACCGCTGGTCAAGTGCAGGCGTCCTGAGGCCCGTGTAGGATGAACCAGCCACAGACGCTAAGCCAGAGCTGATGGGTCTGAGTGTGCCTTGGGGTGTAGGCTCCCTCCCTCTCTTAACATACTGCCTCTCCACTCTCCCCCACCCCAGAACCTGCACCTGCTCAGCAGGCAACGTAGCCTGGTAGTCCAGGCTGGGCTGGACTCTGGGCGGGTGACCCAACGTCAGCCTCTGCATCTATGCACTGAGGCTCACAGGGCATCTCCTTCTGCCTCCAGGCAAGGTCTAAACGAGTTACTGCGGGCAAAGCCCTTAGACCAGGGCCTGGTACTGCCTCCTTGCCCCAGAAGTGTCAGCCAGGCTGGTTATTGTTCTCGAGCTGGCCGGGCTGCTGGAAAGTTCACAGAACTGAAATTCGCAGGGAACTGGAGCTAGAAGATGGGGGTGACACCTCCCCACCACCCCAGCTGAAATGAGAGCCTACGGCGTACCCCAAACCAACCTCACAGCACCTCCCGTTTCTCACCCTCCTGACGAATTTGACTAATAGTTTTCTTAAATCTAAAAATAGTTTTTATTTAAAAGCGAAACTTCCTGTCACTGTGGTAAATCGTGTACTTGATAGGCTAGTTACATCACAAATAAATATTCAGATAAATAGGGTTATGAAAGAAAAATTGCTCACCTGAAGCCCTCCCTTGGCCTCAGGGGTCTAAGTGTCCCTGGCTGGAAAACCCCGGGCTGATGCTGGGGACACCAGGCAGGGTGGGCACAGGGCAGACGTCGGGGCAGGCAGCGGGGATGGCCCTGCTCGTAAGCTGGGTCAGAAAAGACCAGGGATACGTGTGGCAGTGTTGGGGAAGGTCACAGGGCTATCCGTGGTCACTGTGGGGGTGGCGACTCACTTTCCTCTCCAGGAATCTGTCTTGCTTGCCTCAGCT
>NW_026059191.1:0-11293 GCF_023721935.1 Panthera uncia | reverse complement strand
GGGATGACCCTTAGTGTACTCGATCCCTATTACCACTGTGCCCTAGAGAGGCACTTTTGTGACACTCCAAAAACCAGAAGTCCTGGAGCCCTAAGCCAGGCTCTCATGCTACACTCGATGCCAGCATCCGGGAACATGCTGACCACTCTACTCAGCTGCTTTGGGGACACAACTCCACTTAGCAGAATGGTGCTGTGACATCTAAATATAAGTGTTCTGCATCTAGAATGTTCTTTTTACCACTAAAACTTTGTATGGAAGAGTTCACCACACAAGTCGTCTCCAGTACATAATGGGTAGGTTATCACAACAGAAAATACGAGGATAAAAGTTCAGACACTAAGGCAGTGTATTTCACAACCCAGAAAGTTTCAGAGGCAAAACCACACAAACTTAGGAGACTATGAAATCAGGGAGAGCCAAGGTTTTCGCACACTCCCAGACTAAGGAAGACCTGCAAGACAGAGACAAAGAAGATAAGAGACTAAGGAAAGGGGTTATACTTTGTGGGATGTTGAAACAGGACCTGGGATCTACCTACAGACTCCTGGCTGATGGCCTAAAGCCTGAAATATGGTCCCTATGAAGGACTGGGGATCAAACAAAGGTCCCCCCACCCGACCATTCCCAGTACACATGCCCCTAGAGCGTGAAAGTGGAAATGAAGAAATGGCAGAGGTATGGAGCAGGCAGAGGGCTTGGGAAAGCCCATGCACCTGCCTCTGGCCCTAGATGCAAAGAGTGTTCCCATCGGTCACTCAAGCACATGAAACAGGATACAAGCTGGAGAAGGCCCGCAGTCAGGACGAAGGGGGCCTCACCTAAGATCTGTGTGACTGACTAGAGAAGGAGACGCAACGAAGGAAGACGTCCCTTACAAACAGCCCTCCGTGTGCTCCCCAAGTCGAACAGTAAGGACTCCTGGGGGCAGAGAAGGGCATGCCTGGGTCGTGACAAAGACTTTGCCCTTGTCGCTGCCAGGAGCTGCACTACCACTGAGGAGGGCAGGAGACACGCACACACCAAGAAGAGGGTGAAGGAGGAGAATAACACCCTCCTTTGAGAGCCCACAAGAGATCAACTCTTCTTTTCCAAACACCTCTCCCACCCGGGAGAATGTCCCAAACAACATTTCAGGGAGTCATTTCCTCTCTGCCATCTGACCCTCACTTGCCTTCACATCTTTGATACCTTCCCACCCACCTGGGTTTTGCCGCTAGTTTCACCCCACTCCTGGCCGTGCAAGGCTCTTCCTTCCTCCACAGTGGAGATGATATTCAGCTCAGAAAGAGGGTCTTGCTGACATGGAAACCGGTAGATGATGCCCTGCAGCTTTTCCATAAATTAATCCCAGTTCCTGGACAGCTGAGACCAAGGACATTCAACACAGGCGGGTTGTGAATAGCATTTCACAGACTTGTTCAGTCACCGACCTACATCTTCCAAATGCTTGAATGTCTGACATACACAGATATCCAGCTCTCTTCCCAGAACTACTGAATCAAGAGTACAGGAGTAAAACCAGGCAATCCGATGTTTTAAAGTTTTGACATAAAGTCTTGTGTCTCCTCAACTTCTAGCGCCACCACTAACCTGCATGTAGTGAGCACGTCATCGGATGAAAGGGGGCACTTCAAATCCAGACACCTCGTTGTGAAGCTTTTCATTTCTGGATCAACAGGGCTTCACTCTCAGTCAAACAGGGCAGGGACTCTCAAGCGCCTCCCAAAAGAAACACAAAGATAGCCTAGAGCAGTTCCCAACCTCTGCAGGGAAACTATCCTCACCCAGGGAGACCAGGGTCCTGTAGTTCTCCAAAATCACGTCCCGGTACAAGGCCCTCTGAGCGGGGTCCAGGCACTCCCACTCCTCCTGAGAGAACTCTATGGCCACATCCCTGAATGTCAACAGTTCCTGAAATGAAAGCACATTTCACCAAGAGGCCATCAGGAGAGTACTTCTTTCACAAAAACGAGAGGAGGAGAGAGGTATAAGCATCAACTAGAAATGAGTGCTGGAATAATCTACAAAAGATCATTTTCAGCAAGTCATATATCCCTGATTTTATACTTTCCATCAGAGAATTTCCCTTAGCTACACTCTGAGATTTTACAATATTGTGCAAGAAAAGAAAATATACATACAATACCGTATATATGAAAACTGCTGAGTTGATCTGAAAAGTTCCGATCATAAGAAAAAAAATGCCGTAACAACGTATGGTGATGGATGTCAATTAGACTTACTGTGGTGACAATCTCACAGTATATACAAATATCCAATCATTAGCCTACATCACTCAAACTAGATTGATGCTATTTGCCAATATTCCTAAATTTAATAAAATGATTAAAACAAAAGAAAAGTAATGATAAGTAGTAACTCTACATATACTTAGTGGAATGGAGAAGCTGAGGGTACAATATTGTGACTGGGTGGAAATGAAAGGTACTTTTTTCTTTTAATTTTTTTTTAAAGGTTTTTATTTTATTTTTGAGACAGAGAGAGACAAAGCATGAGCAGGGGAGGGGCAGAGAGCGAGAGGGAGACACAGAATCTGAAGCAGACTCCAGGCTTTGAGCTGTCAGCACAGAGCCCAACACGGGGCTCGAACTCATGAACTGTGAGATCATGACCTGAGTGAAGTTGGATGCCCAACCGACTGAGCCACCCAGGCGCCCCTGAAAGGTACTTTTGATGGTTATTCTATGTATGGCTTCAACTAGAAAACAAAGAAAAACGGTACCTGGGTGGCTCAGTCGGTTAAGTGTCTGACTTTGGCTCAGGTCATGATCTCATGGTTGAGGAGTTCAAGCCGTGTGTAGGGCTCTGTGCTGACAGCAGCCTGGAGCCTGCTTCAGAGTCTGTGTCTCCCTCTCTCTCTGCCCCTCCCCCACTCACACTCTGTCTCTCTTTCTCAAAAAATGAATAAAAACTTTAAAAAAAAAAAAAAAGGAAACTGATACTCTGAGGATGAACATACTTTTGTAAACAATGTACTGGGAAGCAAAGAATATCTAAGGAAATAATTTTTGTTTTTTTGTTTTTACTTTTGAGAGAATACAAGAAAATTTCATGAAATCATCACATACTAGAAAGAAATAATGGTACAGAAGAAAAGACAACATGATCTTCCCATTAGGACAAAGAATTAAGTATGCCGGAGGCTTAAGGATGTTTGCTCACCTTCCACTGATATTTTCATGGAATAAAGGGGAACAAATGGACACTGCATTAGCTCTGGAAGTTAGCAGTATCACCCATCCACAGAATGATTTTCTAGTCCCCAAATTACTAAACGGGGCCCTAAGTGACAATAGCTGGCCCAGGAAGAATGGTGGATTTATATCATCTCCATAATGTACCCCAACATACAGACTTAACATTATGTGAAGGAAGGGAAAAAAATACACACAAACGAAAAACCTTCAATGGTAGATTATATGCAAGTTCTAGATAGTATGATTATATGAGTTCTATATCTAGAACTATTATAAGTTCTAGATAGTATGTTGTATACACCAAATGACAGCTAATTTCTCCATGAGCTAGGGCATGAGTAGTGTCTTCAGGGATGACCAAGTCCATACAGGCATCACCAAAGGTAAAATTTGGAAAGATGGGAAGCTAATAATTACAGAACTCACTAAAAGTTTTGAACATTTCCCATATGGTAAGCATTACTCTGATGCTTTACAAGTTTTAACTTGTAAAAAGATATAGGATCCAATTAAATTAGTATTTGTTCCCATTTTATACAGGACCCAATTCTGTCACACACACTCTAAGGAACATGCCTCAAGTCATATAGGTAATAAGTGACAGAGCCCAGACCTGAACAAGTTGTCAGGCTTTAGCATGGAACCCATGGCACCACACAGTGAAGTAATGGACACAACAGTAAAAGTGTGTCGACAGAGGGCTTCCTAGTGGAGAAAACCTGAAACAAGTTCAAGGCTGAAAAATAAACACGGATAAAGATCAATATATATGTCTGCACACGTGCATGTGCACACAAAGTATTCCTACTGCTGTTATCTCATTTAGGTGATGGTGCAAAAAAGAATTAAAGGCCATGGAAAACATGTCAGGCATACTTTCAGAGTTAAAATAAATAAAAATTATTTATGAAATGAAACACACTGAAAATAACTGAAATCAAAGTACCAGTCTCTAAATGACATCTATGTTTAGATAAATCTTCATTATCTATGATTTTGTGCATTTCGTGTGCATTTCAGCATTTCTAGTACAACGAACATGTATAAATTGTACTAAATGTAAATAAAACTGTCAATGTTTTTCTCTTAGCCTACGACAAAAACCTTGTAAAAACTTTTTTAAAATAGCAACATGTAAATCCAATCTCCATTAAATACATCCACAGAATTGTAGGAGCTGGAATCTGTGTGGAGATAGAGGGGCTGAGATAAGGTCCTGGGGTGAGTGTGAGCAAGCATGTCAGAAGGGACGCTTCAGAGTGAGATGAGCATGGCCCAGTGGTAGTGCAGGACACAGAGGACAGAACAAGGAACCCAGATATGACTTTACCTGAGAAAGAGTCATTCTTGACTCCTGGACTTTCCTCCTCTGAGCTTCTGTCCCAGGCAAGATGGGTCTCGAGACGTCAAACCTAAGTGTCAAATATATGCTGTTTAACGCTTAGAGTCAACTTACCCCTTTCTGTGCCACAACCACAGACTGGTAGACCTCCCCATGTGGGAGACGGCCCTCTGCTGCCCACTGCCAAAGAGGGGTTCAGAACAGTAAACTGCTACACAGAGACCTCTTCCTGCAGAATGCACTCCCCTCCTGGTGAGGCACACACATAAGCTATAGCAGGGGGGATCTGGGCTGCACTAACCCTCCCCTTGGAGTCACAGGCTCCCCCAATAACACCCCATGTCAAGGACAGCCCGCCTCACCTCTCTTCCTGTCTCTAGATCCGGGGCTGGTTCATTCCTCATTAATGGATGAGCTAAGGCCCTGGGGCCCAATGCTGGATACAAATTAGAATCACCTGGGGCATTTTCAACACCACTGAGTCTGTTCCCCATCATCCCAAACACAAGAAGGGGAATTCCTGGTGACTGGGCATAAGAGGTAACTACAAAATGCCTCAGCAATCCAATGCAAAGCCAGAGTCGAGCACCACTCAGAGGGCACCAGCCCAGCACACCTCCCACCTGAGGCTCTGCTCTCTCCTGGGCCCCTGTCCCCGGTATCCAGACAGTGGAAGAGGAAGGAGCAGAGAGACCCATGCGGAGTAGGCATTACAGGCCAGAGCCGGGGTAGGGACGAGGCTAGGATGTGACAGGGCAGTGTCAGAGATGGCCCCACAAGAAAGTGATATCAAGACAAAAACCTGGGGAAAGAAGTTCACCACGTGCATTTGAGGAGTCACAGAATTCTAGGCAGAGGGACCACCCTTGGGAAAGCCCTGAGGCAGTGCTGACCCTGGCCTCGGGAAGAGCAGACCTTTGAGTGCCTCTATCCCAGCAAGGGAGGAAGAGGGAGGAAGAGACAAGCCGGGTCACAGAAGTAGATCAGGAATAGCCAGCCGGCCATTGTCTTCAGACACTGTTCTCCCCCATCCCAAGTGATTTTTGGAAACCATGTAGTGTTTTACCCATATTAATGTATTTTCTTTTAATGTATTTCTTTTTTTTAACGTTTATTTTTAGGGAGAAAGCGTGCATGCACACATGCGGAAGTGGGGGGGGGGGGGGGGGAGAGAGAGAAAGAGAGAGAAAGAGAAAAATTCCCAAGTAGGCTCTGCACTGGCATTGCACGAACCGTGAGATCATGACCTGAGCCAAAACTGAGTTAACCAACTGAGCTACCCAGGTGTCCTCCCCACCCCTTTTTTTATTCTGTCTTAAGTAAAAACACACACAATTAATGTAATATGCTCTGGAATTTGAAAACATGCCAAGATGGTCACCTAAGCCCCAGGAAGGATAGCACTACTCTTAGCTGAGAAGTGGAGGACTGCAGGGAACATAACTGGGGGAGTTCAGGAGCTCATGTTTGGACTTCATTAAGGTGGAGATGCCTGTTAGACGTCCCAGCAGACGTGTCAAGGAGACAGCTGGACAACACAATCTGGAGTTCAGGGAGGTCTGAGATGGAGTGTGTAACTGGGAGACTGAGGGGGTTTAAGGCCCTGAGATAAGGTGACATGGAAAGTCACCGGCTATAGATGGAGAAGAGAAGAGGTCCAAGACTATGCTATGGGGCCCTCCCCCAATCAGGGAGCAGGGAGTTTAGGAAAAATCAGCAGAGGAAACTGAGAAGTGAACATGGTGGGGAGAAGAAAACTGAAATGGACACACAGATGATAGATAAGATCTGTCAATAGTGGGATGTCCCAAAAGCCTTAAAAAAATGTCTTTAAAGGAAGAAGGAGTCATCAGTGTTCAACATGTTGCTGCTCAGACAGATGAGGAGAGCCAATTAGCCAGCGTTTCTGTGAAATGAGAGGACATCAGTGCCTCTGACACGGAGAGTGGAACAACAGCTGGGAAGCCCTGACTGGATGAGGATCAGTGTTAATTACAGGGAAGACTGAAGAGAACATAGACAATTTTTGTGTATTTTGCTCTGAAAAGGAGCAAAGGGCTCTTACTAAAGAAGACAATGTCCATAAAAGAAAATTTTTGTTGTTGTTGTGAAGATGAGAGAGAGAGTGAATGAAGGGCTTTGTTAAGGTTGGGCTATACTACAATCTGCGCATGATGGCTAAAATACTTCCCTAGAGGTAAAAACTGAGCACAATTTGGTAGGATACAATGTCCATGCTGAGATTTGAGGTGTCTGGGAAGTGGTGCACACCGTCAGGGTGGAGGACAGCTGTGTGAGAGGGCGGTCCATTCCTCGTCCACAGTGAAGGAGAAAACCCAGATGCATGAGGCTTGTAGGTGGCCCAATCAGGGAAGATCTCTTTCTCATCGTTCCCAGGTGCTCAGACAGACCATCTTGGACTGAAGTGAAGACAGGAAAGGAGCAGATGGCCTTCTCGGGGGCCCTGGAAGAAAAGGTATGGTAGGCTAGTAGGGAAATTCCAGAGGAGGTGGTCCAGGAATTTGAAGGGAGACCAGTCAACCTTGGTTTATGTTTTCCTCTAGCTCTGATGGAAGACTGACACAATAAGTAAGCAGAGCTGGAGGAGATGATGATATGGAGAAGAAAGCAAGGAAGTCAAGGGTTTGTAAGGGAATGGTTACATCAGTCCTTTGCAGGTGTTTAATTTGCGTGGCTATTAGTAAGTGAAAGGTTTGTCTGTCGCCATCTTTTAAAATAACCTGAAAAAGTGAGGAGGGCATATTCATAATGTTTACCATTTATCCCCCTACAGCAGAGAGGAAAAGCCTGGGCCCCACACACACAGAATGAATGATTGAAGGTCTCTAGTGTTACCTTCATGCAGTGGTTTACGCAAGGGTCCTTGATGTCTACAAGGGTCCTGGTTGTCCTTAGCATGGTCTTCTCACAAGTGAAGAGTGAGCCAGCCAGGGGCACCAGAAGAGGCCAGAGCCAAGGGTCCTTCACTGAGACCACTATCCTCACCCCCAGCAGGTAAGAAAGGCACACTTAAGAAACTGAGTCGGTTGAACCACTGCCGTAGCCACCTCGGGCGGAGCACACCCACTCCAGCAATAAAGGAGCCTGAACTCTGCAGAAAGAGCAGAGGCCTCTGGGCTGCTGAGAGCCACTGATGGCGATGGTCCTGGTGTCAAAGATTTCTGACTTTGCAATGACATTTGGCTGAAATATTCACAGCCCAGATGCTGACTTATTTGGTCTACGACTGTGCAAACTGAGAGGTGGAGCAGATTGTGTTTGTGTGAACAGAACAGTACAGGGGAAGCTGGAAAACTGGAAGGAGGGGACACAGGAGAGGCACAGACAGACAAACCAGCTTTGTCCCTCAGGTCACCCACTTGGAAAAGCACCACTCTGCCATTCCAGAAAAGATGAAGGACAAAGGGGGGATCATGTATGTAGGGTGAATGTGTGCCTTGGGGGGAAATAACCCTTCTCTTTCCTTTTTTTTAGTTTTTTTTTTAATTTTTTTAATTTTTTTTTTTATTTTTGAGAGAGAGAAAGAGAGTATGAACAGGGGAGGTGCAGACAGAGAGGGAGGCACAGAATCTGAAACAGGCTCCAAGTTCTGAGCTGCCAGCACAGAGCCTGATGTGGGGCTTGAACTCACAAACTGTGAGATCATGACCTGAGCGAAGTCAGATGCTTAACTGACTGAGCCACCCAGGCAGCCCTGGACTCAGACACTCTTACAAGCCTCCCATGGAAGCCAATGCATTCCCTGGAGACACCATCAGGATCCTTCTATTCAGCTATGGAATCCCACAACATATTCCAGGCCCCAATAACTCAAGCATTTATGATAGAATAATACACATAAAAACGCCCAAAGACCCACTGATCCCTGAAGCTGTATTTTCATTCACAGTGACCCCACCCCAAATGTTGGCACCTCTGTAATCTACTAAATAAAATAACATCTCCAATGATGTACATACCCCAACAAGACCCCGGCATCTTCTATGGAAGCACCTCAAATTATCATTTGTATCCTCCCAAATGCATATAAAACTTTGACTTCCACCCTAACCATAAGAGTTCCCCTAAAAGACCAAAAATAACCTCCAAAATCACCTCTATTTTCCCTGTAATTCCACTGTTGGTTGCATAATGAATCTTACACCCTCAAGACGGCCTACACAAGTCACTTGTGGAGCAATGCTAAGGTACAGCTCCTGGATCCACCCCGTCAGGACCAACGCACTCCTGTCCCTGCAGACTGAAGGATAAAGAGCCAGAGTCATCATGGCCAAGGAACAAAAAGTGCAGGGAAAAAGACTCGAGACAGAAAAACGTTGGTGTGTGGGAACAGAGAAAAGGCAAATGTGACTGAGGCACAGGTAGCCATGAGAGGAGGGTAAGTGCTCTGAACACATATATATATATATATACCCCTTAAACAATAACTGCCATACCTCCCTGTCCCCCTGTGGCAACCACCACTCTACTTTCTATATCTGAATTTGGCTGCTCTAGGTACTTTACATAACTGGAAAAACACATTTGTCCTTTTGTGTCTGGCTCATTTCAATAAGCATATGTTCATAGTTTATCTATGTTGTAGACTGTTTCTGAATTTCCTTCCTAAATTTTTTTTTAATTTTTTTACATTTATTTATTTTTGAGAGACAGAGACAGAGCACAAGTGGGGGAGGGGCAGAGATAGAAGGAGACCCAGAATCCGAAGCAGGCTCGAGGCTCCAGGCTCAGAGCTGTCAGCACAGAGCCCGATGCTCGAGCATCGGTGAGTTCGAGCTCGAACTCACGAACCATGAAATCATGACCTGAGCTGAGGTCTGGACGCTTAACAGACTGAGCCACCCAGGCGCCCCCCTTCCTAAATTTTTAAGCTGAACAAGGCTCTGTTGGATGTATATACATTTTGTTCATCATTCATCCACTGATGCACATGTGGGTTGCATCTGTCATGAACACAGGTATAAAAATACGTGTTCGGGTCCCTGCTTTCTATTTCATTGGTACATACTCAGAAGTGGGATTGGTTGATCATATGGTAATTCTATCTTTAATCTTTTTGGGAAATCACTACATTCTCTTCCAGAGAGGGTACGCCATTACTTTCCCACCATCAAGGCACAGAGAGTTCAATTCCTTCACATCCTCTCCAATGCTGGTTATTTTCAGTTTTGTTTTTTTTTTTTAACGTTTATTTCTGAGAGACAGAGAAGGACAAAGCACGAGTAGGGGACGGGCAGACAGGGGGAACAGAATCCAAAGCAGGCCAGGCTGAGCTGTCAGCATAGAGTGAAACATGGGGCTCAAACTCCCAAACCGCAAGATCATGACCTGAGCCGAAGTCGGATGCTTAACTGACTGAAGCACCCAGGTGCCCCTTTCGAGTTTTTTTGTTTTTTTTTTTATAATACATATCACAAAAACTGTGAAGGTATCTCATTGTGGTTTTTATTTGCTTTCCAAAATGATTACAGATATTGAGCATTTTTTCACGAGCTTACTGGCTATCCGTATATCTCTTCTATGGAGAAGCGTCTTTTGCCCATTTTTATTTAAAAACAATTTTTTTTTTTAAATTTGAGAGAGAGAGAGAGAGAGAGCGCACAGACGTGAGAAGGAGAGACACAGAATCCCAAGCAGGCTCTCTACTGTCAGCACCAAGCCCAACGTGGGGCTCAAACCCTGGAACTCTGAGATCATGACCAGAGCAGAAATCAAGAGTCAGCTCCTTAAATGACTGAGCCACCCAGGTGCTCCTTTTGCTCATCTTTAAATTGGTTGGTTTTTGTTCTTCTTGAATTGTAGGTCTTCCTTTCCCTACACCTACACTTTCCGGGGAACTCTTCACACCTATTTCGCCTTGTCGTACTCTTTCTCCCCAGTCTTTCTGACTGTTCCACTCGCCATACGTTTCTGCCTCTCTCTGCCCCCACCGGTGTCCCCTCTGCTCTCCCTGTTCCATTCCCGCTTTCCGGTTACACCCCCTCCGCCCGGCTCACTGGCACCCCCATCGGATCTCGCACCGCTGTTTCTCTCCCCGCTGTCATCCTACCCTCTCCTGCTGTCTCTGTCTCTGCCTCGCCCGCCCGCAACCTTTTGCTCCTTCCCGCTCTGCGTTCGAAGCGCCTCGCTCTTGTGGCCCCACTTCTGCTTGTGCTCGCTATTTTGCTCCCCTTGTCCTGGGGCGGCTCCCTTTTCTCCACGTTTCGCTCTTTTCTCTTCTCCGCCTGCCACTCTCCCGAGTTACTGCGTCCGCTCCCACGGTCCCTGTGTGTCGACCCTCTCACTGATCCTCCCTCCCTCATTCTCTCTGTCTCTCTCTCCTCATCCCTGGCCTCCCTGCCGCAGTCACGGCTTCCACGAGGCCCCTCAGCCTCGCGTGCGGGACGTGACCCGCGCTCTGACACCCCGCGCTCTCCCGTCCTCGGTCCCGCTCCTGAAAGCCCCTGCTCAACAGCGTGCTCTTCCCGGGCATCCGTCCTCCCATCACATGCGGGGCTGCAGGGGAGACTCCTAGGAGGCGGCGGGGTCTGCGCCACCCCAGGGCCAGACTCGGAGCCCCGATGGGCCCAGACCCGCCAGGCTGCGGGCACAGGCGCCGAGCGCTGCCATCCACCCCGCACGCCCATCTCCCGAGACTCACGCGGCGCGGGGGACACGGGTGCCCAGGGACACAAGGCGGCAGGCGGCGTCTGAAGGCCCGAGGGCCCCG
>NW_026059190.1:0-11311 GCF_023721935.1 Panthera uncia | reverse complement strand
CTCTCCCTCTCTCTCTCTGCCCCTCCCCTGCTCGTGCTCTCTCTCTCCCACTCAAAATAAATAAACATTAAAAAAATATTTCTGGGGCACCTGGGTGGCTCAGTCAGTTAAGTGCCTGACTCTTGATTTCGGCTCAGGTCATAATCTCATAGTTCATGAGTTTGAGACCCTCCTCGAGCTGACAGCATGGAGCCTGCTTGGGATTCTCTCTCCCTCTCTCTCTGCCCCTCTCTTTCTCTCTCAAAAATAAATAAACATTAGAAACATACTTCTTACTTAGAAGGTGGGAGTCATGGAGCAAAACCATGGCTATGATTGGTAAAGAAGTAGAAGTCACTCACAGTAACCAGAGGGGGGTGTTTGGTCATGTTCGTGGCTTGGGTGATGTTCTTATTTGCTCTGTGTCTGGGCGTGATTATAGGTCTTGGTTTTATCTCATTCCGTTGTAGTCATAAAGAGGCCTCGTGTGATGCGGGTGTCCTGCAGAATTGCTTACGTTGAATGTGAGAACACCCCAGCCTAGATGTGAGCACAGGCCAGTTCCTGGCTTTCTGGGGCCGTTTTTGTCTCTCTCAAAATGGTTCTGCACTCAGCATTCCATAATAGCATTTTATTGGAAGCCATTCATTTTTTTTTTAAAGAAATTCCTTCTGTTAACTAACTAGAATTTAAATAAAATCTTGAAACGTTAAAAAAATAAGGAAATTCCTTCTAAGTCTTCCAATGTACTTAAAAAATATGTGTATATGCATGTGCGTGTGTGTGTGCGCACATGTATTTAGTTCTGTGAGTGGAACATACCTCTAGGTTGTAGAAATATGGGCGATTTTTATTTTAATTTTCTTCTGTATGCTTTTATAAATATCTCACATTCCCTGTGGTACAAAGGGGATAGTTACTACTTTTGAAATCATAACTTTCCCCCAAAAAACGTTTAAAAAATGTAGACATAGGGGTGCCTGGCTGGCTCACTCAATAGAGCATGTGACTTGATCTCAGGGTCATGAGTTCAAGCCCCACATTGGGCATAGAGATTACTAAAAAAATAAAAAATAAAATCTATAAATAAAAATGAATAAAATAAGGCCCCTGTTCTCAAAATAATGACCCTGATACCAGATGAAAAGGACAGCATGGGAGATGTCACAAGAAGCCAGGAAATAGGAGAAGGGGCCTGGGGGCTTCCCACAGATGGTACCACTGGCTAAGTAGTAAACATGCCTTAGGCAAGCAGGTGGAGATTGGGAGATGGACTCAGGGGTCATGTGGGTAAGGTTTCTCGGGGAGAGTGTGCTGTATGAGAATGAGGGCCTCTGGGGAACCCCAGTATTTAAAGAGCAGAAGAAGGGTGCCTGGGTGGCTCAGTCAGTTGAACACTTACATCTCGATTTCAGCTCAGGTCATGATCCTAGGGTCATGGGATTAAGTCCTGCATTGGGCTCTGGGCTGAGCATGGAGCCTGCTTAAGATTGATTCATTCTCTCTCTCTGTCTCTCTCTGTCTCCCTCTCCCTCTCCCCCTGTCTCCCCCTTTCTCTCTCTCTCTCTCTCTCTCTCTCTCCCTCTCTCTCTCCCTCTCTCTCTCCCTCTCTCTCTCTCCCTCTCTCTCCCTCTCTCTCCCCCTCTCTCCCTCTTTCTCCCTCTTTCTCCCCCTCTCTCCCCCTCTCTCCCCCTCTCTCCCCCTCTGTCCCCCTCTCCCCCCCTCTCCCCCTCTCCCCCTCTCCCTCCCTCTCCCTCTCTCTCCCTCTCTCCCTCCCTCCCTCTCCCTCTCTCCCTCCCCCTCCCTCTCTCCCTCTCTTCCCCCCCCTCTCTCCCTCTCTCCCCCCCCTCCCTCTCTCCTCCTCTCTCCCCCTTTCTCCCTCTCTCCCTCCCTCCCTCCCTCGGGGTGCCTGGGTGGCTCATTTGGACTTTGGCTCAGGTCATGATTTCACAGTTCATGAGTTTGAGCCCCCATTGGGCTCTGGGCTGACAGCTCAGGGCCCAAAGCCTGCTTCGGATTCTGTGTCTCCCTCTCTCTCTACCCCTCCCCTGATCATGCTCTGTCTCTCTGTCTCTCTCAAAAATAAATAAACATTAAAAGAAAAAAAAGATTCTCTCTCCTCTGTCCCTCTCCCCTACTTGTGCTTTCTATAAATAAATAAATAACAAAAATAATAAAGGACAGAAGAGGAGCCAGTGAAGGAGGCTTTCATGTGGTCAACAAATACTTATTGAGGGCCTACTGTGTGCCAGGTGTTGTGCTAGGCCCTTGGGATTCATCAGTAATTCAAACAAAGTTCCCTGCCCCCACGAGGATTATATTTCAGCATGAGAGATGGATAATAAAGTACAAACATAATATGCAAGTAAACTGTGTTAGCAAATAGTAAGTGCTATGGAGAAAAGAAAAAAATAGAGCTGGCCCAGCTGTGGGCTGGGAGGAGGCACACTGCAGTATGAAGTGGGGTGAGTCAGGGCAGGTCTCATTAAGGAGTAACATTTGATGAAGGATTGGAAGGAGGTATCTGGGATAAGAGTGTTCCAGGCCAGTCAGCAGCCAGAGCAAAGGCCCTGAGGCAGGGGAGCTGGAGATGGTAGTAGAGAGCAGGAAAAAAAAAAAAAAAAAAGAAAATACTGGACAGAGAGATTAGTCAGCAAATCTCTCAAGGACCCTCTCGGGGAAGAGTTGAACTCACGCAGATGTCCGAGAGTGTCCGAAAACCTCTCACTCTCATTTGATTTTAGCATGAAGGATAAACAAATAAACTAGTGGTCTTAAAGAGGAAGAAATACAACTATTCAAGTAGATTTCAAGGGGCAGCAGAGATGCTAAAAATAACTGATCGCTACCTTTGTTCTCGATCAGGAGGATCACATGCCATTCTAGAAGGAATTAAGATTATGAGAACCACCATCAGCTCTTCGGTGTACAGAGCAAATGTTTATGTCCTATCACATGTAGCCACTGCTACCACCCAGGAAGGAGAATGGCACCATCATCCCCATTTTACAGACCAGGAAATAAGTCTATGGGAAGTGATGTGAATTCCACGACATCTGACTTCCTCGAGTCTGAGCCAGAGTTTGTACCTCCTACCTCTCAAACCTAGATTTTTTCATTTATAACCAGGGAAATATTGGAGGGCGTGTCAATTTGTATTTTGTATATAGTGTTCATGTGCTCTCAATCAGTATTTAGCTATTAAAATTTTTACACAACGGTAATAAAAATAATTTTAAAAAGCCAGTTTCTCTGGCTGGCGTGTGGAGGGCAGCCTGAAGGGCCAGGATCGAGGAGTCCAGTTCAGAGACTGTGGCACCAAACAGGTGGGGGTGGCCCTGAACAGGGCAGTAGCCAGAAGGAGACTAAAGAAGGGGGGAAGACGCAAAAGCAGGAGAGAACAAAGTCACCGAAGCTAGAGCAGACAAAGGGTTTGAGAAGCAGAAATGAGGCAGAAAGGGGTTGGAGACTTCTAGAAGGATCTAGTCAGATAGAAACCTGACAGTTTCCCTGGGATTTGGCAACTGGGAGAAGCTGGCTCTAGACATGAAAGGAGGGGGTGGGGCCTTATGGATGCCAGGCTGCAGGGGGTGCAGAGGTCTTGAAAGAGGAGGAATGGATGCAAGTGGGGAGCCTGTCTTTGAAGCCCTTACGAAGGAAGGCTAGGACATCCCCACCCAGCAAGGCTCCGGGCCAAGACGGGTGCTTCGCTTACTTTACCTCAGGGAGTATTAAGGTCTTAATGTTTGTGTGTCTCCCCCCACCCCACCCCAAATTCATATGTTGAAATCCCACCCCCCCCCACCCCCCTGTTCAGGTGATGGTATTAGGAGGTGGCGCCTTTGAGAGGTAATGATTAGGTCATGAGGGAAAAGCTCTCACAAATGGGGTCAGTGCCCTTATAAAGACCAGATCCCCTCATCCCTTCTGTCATATGAGGACACAGAGAAAAGGTGTCGCCCACGAACCGGGGGGAGGGGGGGGCATTCGTCAGACACCGCATCTGTCAGCACCTTGATCTTGGACTTCCCAGCCTCCAGAGCTGTGAGGAATAAATACGGTTTAAGCCACTCAGTGTAGGGTATATTGGTTATGGCAGCCTGAACAGAATAGGTGGGGAGGGTGAATAACTTGCCCAAGTATCAGAAGACTGTGGTTAAAATCCCAGGCCCTGGAGTCAGAGGTTCAGGTTGTAACTAGCCCCACACTCACTCAGAGCTATTTGCCACGTCTCGTGTCTTCATCTATCAAAGGGAGACAGTGGTACCTTGCAGGGTGGCTCTTGGACCAGCAGAGTGCCTGGCAGGGTGAACCTCAGTCAAGTATTCATTATTAAGGTTACACACCCTGCAAGGGCAGAGAGGGAGAAGGCCTGGCTGGGCGGACCTCTGTCCTGGAGGAAATACCTACAAAGGGTCCTAAAATTTCAAGTGTCAGCTCTTGCTTTTAGGCATTCACTCCCTGTCTTAGCCCGTTCATGCTGCTGTAACACAATACTGTACATGGGGTGGCTCGTAAACAACAGAAATTTATTCCTCACGGATCTGGAGACTGGAAAGTCTAGGATTAAAGTGCCAGCAGATTCAATGTCTGTTGAGAGCCCTCTTCCTCATTCACAGATGGCACCTTTTCTCTGTGTTTACATGAGAGAAGGGGTGAGGGATCTCCCTGGGATCTTTTTTATAAGGCTCCACCCTCATAACCTAGTCATCTCTCAAGGGCCCCACCACTTAATACCATCATCTTAGGGGGTAGGTCTCAACATGGATTTTGGGGGGACACGAACATTTCAGACTATACCACCCCCTCACATGTGCTTCTGTAACATTATGAAGTGCCTACTGTGTGCCAGCCAGGAGCCGTGTTTGCTGTGTCAAGGGGCTTAGTGTCTGGGAAGACACAGGCTCAGCCCATTAGAGGCCTGAACAAGAGTCCAGGGACTCTAAGCAGTAAGCCGCCTTTTGTGGGATCTCCAAATGCCGTCTCTGTGTTGAGTCACATCATCAGAAAACAGCAACTGCGGACCATATTGCCCTTGCTCCTCACAGACATGCCTTCAGGAATGATTTAATGTTTTACCTCCTGCCTTTAGGAAGGCCATGTCTGTGTTTTCTGCAGAACCAAGGTAAAAATATTGCCCATGTCCCTTATTAAAGATCCATGAGATTTGCTTCTTGAATTTAAGATCCGAAGTATCGGTTTCCCAGGGGCACTTGCATGTACTTGCTTCCTTTTCTTGAATGCTAAGCACCCAGTGTGCCTGCTCAGGGGAAGTTCAGAGCCGACGCAGTGACCAATGGCTGTAGGACTCTGTCCTACACTTGGGACAACCCTCATCGATTTTCAACTATTTTTTTTTAGCTCCTTTTGCCCCTCCCTCCTTCCCTCGTCTGCTTCCTCCTGTCCACAAGACCTGCTGAGCACTTGCTCTGTGCAAGCACTGTGCTAGGGCACAGCCCTGCTCTCTTAGAGCTTACCCTTCAGTTTAGTCTAGTTTTATCACTAAGTTTGTTCACACTCTGTGGAAAGAAGCTGGCTTTTAGTCGTATATAATAAGCATCAGCAATTTCTAAAAATCTTAAGTCACAGTGACCCCACCAAATGTATGGAATCTCTTTCTCTAAGGTGGTTTTTAAAATGCAGACCTACTCTCCTTCACCAAGGAAGGCTCTGACATGTTTCAGTCTGAAGGCTGATTCTTATGTTGAAGTCCTAAAATGACTGTATTTGTTTATAGAGGCTTTAACAAGGCAGTTTAAAGTAAGATGAGACCACATAAGTAGGTCCTAAATAGGACTGGGGTCTTTTTTTTTTTTTTAATTATTTATGTTTGAGAGAGAGAGAGAGACAGAGTGCCAGCATGGGAGGTGCAGAGAGAGAGGGGAACAGAGTATCTGAAGTGGCCTCCGCACTGTCAGCAGAGAGCCCAATATGGGGCTCTCACTCACAAACCTCAAGATCATGACCTGAGCCAAAGTTGGACACTCGACCAGCTAAGCCACCCAGGCTCCCCCAGGACTGGGGTCCTTGTAAGAAGAGGAGATTAGGACGTAGACACAAACTGAGGCAAGACCGTGTGAACACACACAGAGAAGACAGCCACCTGCATGTCAAGGAGAGAGGCCTCAAAGGAACAAGCCCTATGGACACCTTGATCTTGGACTTCTGGCCTCCAGAACCATGAGAAAATAAGCCACCCAGACCATGGCACTTGGTGCTGGTGGTCCAACATGACCGACCCAGCCTGTGAGCTAGGCTGCGGAAGCCCAGAATCGCTGCACCCTTGCTTATCCTGGGTTTTTGCAGCAGCGGTGGCAGCAGGGAGCTCAGATGCACAGCTCAGTTTCTGAGCCCTGATCAGGAGGCTGTGTTTATATTTATCCTGCTAGCTGCAGGGGACTGTTTATACCCAGAGCAATAACCTCCCGGGCGAGCTGAGGGCAGCCAAGGAGCCAGCTGCTCCCGTCAGGCCTGCTGGGTTCGTCCAGCCGGGCCCACACCATCAGGCCCCATGGTTCTCATGTGCCACGTCCCTCCAGGCTCTCTCTCATGCCAGAAGCTGGGCTTGGGCTCAGGGGCCGAAGTCTGGCCTTCCTGGAGCCCAGGCAGATTACACAGATGCTGACTGCTTCTCACACTCTGTCTGGGGTGTGCCTGGCCCAAGGACTGGCCTTTGCCAACCAGTCTCCATCCTAGTCTCACTCAGATTCAACATGATACCAGGTACTCAGCAGGTGCTCAACAAACAGAGTAAGAAGGAGTTTTGGTTTAAAAAAAAATTAGTCTAGGGGTGCCTGGGTAGCTCAGTTGGTTGAGTGTCTGACTCTTGATTTCGGCTCGGGTCATGATCTCATAGTCATGAGATCCGGCTTGGGATTCTCTCTCCCTCTCTCCCTCTCTCCCTCTGCCCCTTTCCCCCACTCACTTTCTCTCTCTCCCAAAAAATAAATTTAAAAAAATTTTAAAGATTAGTCTGGACTTCCAGCTTCATAAACTGTAAAGTGCTCCTGCCACCTGTCCTCCCTTTTTGGTCCCCTTCCTGGGGGCTCTGAGAGGGCATCTCCTGGGAGCAGGTCCCAGCCACTCCAGGGTTGTTCAGTGGTCTCGAAGCTGGCCTGGGCTTCTGGGAGCCAATGACAGGTTTCAGCAGGACCCTGGCCATAATGCATAGATTCTTTTTTTGTTTTTTCACCATTGCTCAACTGCTCATCTTTTATTTATTTATTTCCCCTAAGTACTGATGTTTATTGTTTGCTAAGTAGGGAGTACAGGTTTAAAATTGATAATTTCTTTTTTTTTTGATATAATTTATTGTCAAATTGGCTAACATACAGTGTATACAGTGTGCTCTTGGTTTTGGGGGTAGATTCCTGTGATTCATCACTTACATACAACACCCAGTGCTCATCTCAACAGGTGCCCTCCTCAGTTCCCATCACCCGCTTTCCCCTCTCCCCCACCCCCCATCAACCCTCAGTTTTTTCTCTGTATTTAAGAGTCTCTTATGGTTTGCCTCCCTCCCTCTCTGTTTGTAACTATTTTCCCCCTCCTTCCCCCCATAGTCTTCTGTTAAGTTTCTCAAGATCCACATATGAGTGAAAACATATGATATCTGTCCTTCCCTGACTGACTTATTTCACTTAGCGTAATACCGTCCGCTTCCACCCACGTTGCTGCAAATGGCAGGATTTCATTCTTTCTCATTGCCAAGTAGTATTCCATTGTACATACAAACCACATCTTCTTTATCCATTCGTCAGTTGATGGACACTTAGGCTCTGTCCATAATTTGGCTATTGTTGAAAGTGCTCATAATGCATAGGTTCTCATTTATTAGAGAAATCACTTCCTCACTGTGACCCTGAGTCCCCAGATCCGAGAGGAGTGGGATGAGGGTACCCGGGCCAGGCAGGGTGCCCAGGCCTCTGCCGCCTGCAGAGAACTCAAGTGTGCGGGGAGCCGGTGCATGCCACGGCGACGAGGGAGCAAAGACACAGAGAAGCTTACAGGTTTCCAGCGCTGGCTGGAGGGCACTTTATACTCAGGGGTGGACAAAGAACGCGGGTCAGTCTGCACAGCGACATGTACGTGTTCTCTTTAAAGGAATTATTTGAGGTGGGAACTTTAATTCACTTGAGCAGGTGTGCCAATGTAACCGTGAGAAAGGGAGCTGCCAGAGCACTGTGTCACAGGCCCTGTCACAACCACGGCCACCACCACAAGCACAGATGACAACTACATTGTTTAGCTCTGACCACTTCTCTGGGTCACTCTCCTCACTAGGTTTCTGTGGGGTTTTATGGTTGTAAAGGCCATTTTCACATATAGTTTATGTATGTTTCTTCCCAACCATGGGAGGTGGGTGGGACGTCCCTGTTTTCAGATGCACAATCTGAGGTCAAGACAGGTTTGGTCTAAGGCAAGGAAGTGGTGCAGGCGGTGTCAGAATTCAGGTCAGTGACCCCACCGTGGCTGACCCTACCCTTTCGGGTCTGTGATGACACTGTCCCAAGGTTTGAGGGCAGAAACTCGTCAGGAGCTCGGCTGTCCCTGTACGCGCTCCTGCCCCTGTCTGGACAGACACTCCGGAAGGCAGTTGGGTGTCTTGCCCCCCACCCCGCCCTCGCATGTGCTCTGTGACTCTTTGGGAGGAAAGGCAGAGTGAGGATCAACATGGTTACGTGGCCCCGGACACTGCCCGCGGGCTAACCCTCTGGGGCCGGGCCCATGAGCTAGGACTTGGGGCTGGGTCACTCCCTCCTTTTCCCTGCCGCTATGATCCTGAAGGTCTATGAAAGAATGTGTACCATCTTTACAGTCTCTCTTTCCTCTCTGTGTCACAAAGTGAGATGTCATCCACCCAGATTCGATTCTCATAGCTCCTTCTGTCACTGATGGGAGGAGGGCAGAGGCTCTTTCCACCAAGGAGCCAGGAGGACGCCCATCACTGTTTCTGGGAGCAGGTGATCCCCAGATGTCGTGCCGAGTCCCTAGGGCCCACCTTCTCTCAGCTCTTGGTGGCAGTGAAAGTCCAAGAAAGATTCTGGAAACACTGCCACCAGTTTCACTTCTCTTTCTTTTGGACTGATTCCACTGTCTCAGAGGAGAGTAAAGACAGACCTCCATCCAGATGACAGCCACACAGACATGCCAACACTCCAGTTCACTGCCCTATCCCCCCTCAGCATACACTTGGAATCAGGGGCTAAAGCTAGGCCAATGGGCTTCTCATCGTATCTCTAGATCTTTGTATAGTTTCAGCCTGCTCTTCCATAAGACTTCATAGCCTGGGGAGGCCCTGGTCTCTGTGCGCTGGGCCTAGGCCTTGTTACCTCTGAATGACAGGGATTATGGGCTGCGAACAGCATCTGGAAAAGCCTTTCTCCTTCACAAGGCACTTTTCCAGGCCCTAAAGAGGGCTAGCACCATTGTTCCCAGGGTTCCCACTAAAACACATCAGTCCCGTGTACTTTCGTGTCTGAGTAACTCATAGATTGCAAAGCTATAATTTCATGGGATTTGTTTTAAATGCCCTTTGTTGGCAGATGTGGGCTCAGCATGAGCACTCTGTAATTTTCCAGCCTCCTAAGTGGCCCCCCTGTAGCTAATACATACCACGCACCAAACATAACCCACCCTTTTTCCACCCCCCAGACAACCTGATTACTCACTCACATGGTCTTCACCAGGGCCCTCCCAGGGTGGATGGGGGTCCCCTGGCCTAGGTCCTGTGGGGGCGGCATTCGTGCTTCTGAAAAGCCACAGCACATCCTCTCCAAAGAATACTACGCATCCAACAACAGGGATGCTTTTACAAAGTTTATTTCTACATTATATATCAATAATATAAGGCCTACAATTTTTCTACAGAAGGAAGACTCAAAGGCAAATCCCCGGCGTAGTTCTATTTTCGTGGTAGAAATATTGGGAAGGTTCTTCTTTCACTTCTATGTGCTCTTCTCTTTTTGAAATGTTCAATAACGAGCATATATTATTTTAATGGATTAAAAACTGTGTCATTCTATTTTAAAGGCAGGGTCTAGCCTCTGGTGGGGAGGGAAGTCACACACGTGTGTGGTCAGATAATCACTGGCAGAAGTGAAACGAAGAAGGAGGGTCCGTGGAGGCTGAATTAGCAGGGTGGGCCCTGCCATGGAAGACGCCCTTGAGTGCTGTGTGGGTTTTGGAGAAATGAAGTGGGGGAGGATGGGAGAGGGCTTTCTGGGCAGAGGTGATGTGGTAATAAAGAGCCGAGCGGGATCAGGTGTTTGACTAGAACCGAAGGAGCAGCAAGGGGAGTGTTTGCTTACACGTAGGATTGGAGAGGCAGGGGTCAGTTTCTGGAAGCTGGAGGCTGCCGCCAGAGGAGGGACCCTTTGGGAGACCTGGATACAGGTCCTCATTTTCCCTCCATTCAGTCATTTACTAAGTATCTTTAATGTCTCTAAATTCCTCATCATTCAGGCAGCAGCAGCCTTGCCGCAGGGAGGGGGCAGGTGGGATGGCTGAGGAGGTAGGGGCCCCGGCCAGAGTCTCCTTTCTGTCACTTGCTGGCTCTTTGATCTGAGAAAGCCCTTTAACTCCTCTTTCTAACAGTTTTCTCACCTGAGGATATGAATTGCACCTATTTCCACAGAACCTGATGAGGATTACATGAAATAAAGTATGTAAAACGCTTAGCATAGGTCTTGGAAACGTTGGCCATTTGTGCAGTTAGAGAACAAAGAACAGAATTTCTAAAGATAGGAGATGAGGACGAACAGAGAAGAGAAAGGTGGTAGAATAAAACTCCCAGACTGAATTTCATTCAGCTTCCTTTGTTTTCTTTGGGTAAATAATTTGTTCAGGAGGCCAGCTGGCATTATCTAAATGCTCTCTTGGGGAGGAACCCACCCACATTAAATTCCCAGAGAAAGAGACCACTATGCACAGGGAAAAGCTGGAAAGGGAGCAGGCATCAAAGGTGGACAGAGGAACAGCCCCTCCCTGGTTGGAAACTCCCAAGGGCTTTCAGAGCCTAGAGCTGTGGGTCTCAGTTATCTGGCTCAGATTCCCACAACTCTGCATTTGTTGCAAAGGCATCTGAATCTGTTTGTTCACTGAGCATTGTTCTCAGCCATAATAACTTTCTCCTATATGCTTGTGCTAGGAGTTTCCAAATATATGTAAATGTAAAACCACGAATGCATTTAAAAGTGGTATTGAATTAATTCAGAGGACTTTGTGTGTCAATATGTATTTTCCCTATTAATTAATGAATACTGAAAGTATATGTCACTTTTATCATATGGGTTCTATATAAAATACTTCTATCATGTGGGTTCTGTAAAAA
>NW_026059189.1:0-11313 GCF_023721935.1 Panthera uncia | reverse complement strand
CTCTCCCTCTCTCTCTCTGCCCCTCCCCTGCTCGTGCTCTCTCTCTCTCCCACTCAAAATAAATAAACATTAAAAAAATATTTCTGGGGCACCTGGGTGGCTCAGTCAGTTAAGTGCCTGACTCTTGATTTCGGCTCAGGTCATAATCTCATAGTTCATGAGTTTGAGACCCTCCTCGAGCTGACAGCATGGAGCCTGCTTGGGATTCTCTCTCCCTCTCTCTCTGCCCCTCTCTTTCTCTCTCAAAAATAAATAAACATTAGAAACATACTTCTTACTTAGAAGGTGGGAGTCATGGAGCAAAACCATGGCTATGATTGGTAAAGAAGTAGAAGTCACTCACAGTAACCAGAGGGGGGTGTTTGGTCATGTTCGTGGCTTGGGTGATGTTCTTATTTGCTCTGTGTCTGGGCGTGATTATAGGTCTTGGTTTTATCTCATTCCGTTGTAGTCATAAAGAGGCCTCGTGTGATGCGGGTGTCCTGCAGAATTGCTTACGTTGAATGTGAGAACACCCCAGCCTAGATGTGAGCACAGGCCAGTTCCTGGCTTTCTGGGGCCGTTTTTGTCTCTCTCAAAATGGTTCTGCACTCAGCATTCCATAATAGCATTTTATTGGAAGCCATTCATTTTTTTTTTAAAGAAATTCCTTCTGTTAACTAACTAGAATTTAAATAAAATCTTGAAACGTTAAAAAAATAAGGAAATTCCTTCTAAGTCTTCCAATGTACTTAAAAAATATGTGTATATGCATGTGCGTGTGTGTGTGCGCACATGTATTTAGTTCTGTGAGTGGAACATACCTCTAGGTTGTAGAAATATGGGCGATTTTTATTTTAATTTTCTTCTGTATGCTTTTATAAATATCTCACATTCCCTGTGGTACAAAGGGGATAGTTACTACTTTTGAAATCATAACTTTCCCCCAAAAAACGTTTAAAAAATGTAGACATAGGGGTGCCTGGCTGGCTCACTCAATAGAGCATGTGACTTGATCTCAGGGTCATGAGTTCAAGCCCCACATTGGGCATAGAGATTACTAAAAAAATAAAAAATAAAATCTATAAATAAAAATGAATAAAATAAGGCCCCTGTTCTCAAAATAATGACCCTGATACCAGATGAAAAGGACAGCATGGGAGATGTCACAAGAAGCCAGGAAATAGGAGAAGGGGCCTGGGGGCTTCCCACAGATGGTACCACTGGCTAAGTAGTAAACATGCCTTAGGCAAGCAGGTGGAGATTGGGAGATGGACTCAGGGGTCATGTGGGTAAGGTTTCTCGGGGAGAGTGTGCTGTATGAGAATGAGGGCCTCTGGGGAACCCCAGTATTTAAAGAGCAGAAGAAGGGTGCCTGGGTGGCTCAGTCAGTTGAACACTTACATCTCGATTTCAGCTCAGGTCATGATCCTAGGGTCATGGGATTAAGTCCTGCATTGGGCTCTGGGCTGAGCATGGAGCCTGCTTAAGATTGATTCATTCTCTCTCTCTGTCTCTCTCTGTCTCCCTCTCCCTCTCCCCCTGTCTCCCCCTTTCTCTCTCTCTCTCTCTCTCTCTCTCTCCCTCTCTCTCTCCCTCTCTCTCTCCCTCTCTCTCTCTCCCTCTCTCTCCCTCTCTCTCCCCCTCTCTCCCTCTTTCTCCCTCTTTCTCCCCCTCTCTCCCCCTCTCTCCCCCTCTCTCCCCCTCTGTCCCCCTCTCCCCCCCTCTCCCCCTCTCCCCCTCTCCCTCCCTCTCCCTCTCTCTCCCTCTCTCCCTCCCTCCCTCTCCCTCTCTCCCTCCCCCTCCCTCTCTCCCTCTCTTCCCCCCCCTCTCTCCCTCTCTCCCCCCCCTCCCTCTCTCCTCCTCTCTCCCCCTTTCTCCCTCTCTCCCTCCCTCCCTCCCTCGGGGTGCCTGGGTGGCTCATTTGGACTTTGGCTCAGGTCATGATTTCACAGTTCATGAGTTTGAGCCCCCATTGGGCTCTGGGCTGACAGCTCAGGGCCCAAAGCCTGCTTCGGATTCTGTGTCTCCCTCTCTCTCTACCCCTCCCCTGATCATGCTCTGTCTCTCTGTCTCTCTCAAAAATAAATAAACATTAAAAGAAAAAAAAGATTCTCTCTCCTCTGTCCCTCTCCCCTACTTGTGCTTTCTATAAATAAATAAATAACAAAAATAATAAAGGACAGAAGAGGAGCCAGTGAAGGAGGCTTTCATGTGGTCAACAAATACTTATTGAGGGCCTACTGTGTGCCAGGTGTTGTGCTAGGCCCTTGGGATTCATCAGTAATTCAAACAAAGTTCCCTGCCCCCACGAGGATTATATTTCAGCATGAGAGATGGATAATAAAGTACAAACATAATATGCAAGTAAACTGTGTTAGCAAATAGTAAGTGCTATGGAGAAAAGAAAAAAATAGAGCTGGCCCAGCTGTGGGCTGGGAGGAGGCACACTGCAGTATGAAGTGGGGTGAGTCAGGGCAGGTCTCATTAAGGAGTAACATTTGATGAAGGATTGGAAGGAGGTATCTGGGATAAGAGTGTTCCAGGCCAGTCAGCAGCCAGAGCAAAGGCCCTGAGGCAGGGGAGCTGGAGATGGTAGTAGAGAGCAGGAAAAAAAAAAAAAAAAAAGAAAATACTGGACAGAGAGATTAGTCAGCAAATCTCTCAAGGACCCTCTCGGGGAAGAGTTGAACTCACGCAGATGTCCGAGAGTGTCCGAAAACCTCTCACTCTCATTTGATTTTAGCATGAAGGATAAACAAATAAACTAGTGGTCTTAAAGAGGAAGAAATACAACTATTCAAGTAGATTTCAAGGGGCAGCAGAGATGCTAAAAATAACTGATCGCTACCTTTGTTCTCGATCAGGAGGATCACATGCCATTCTAGAAGGAATTAAGATTATGAGAACCACCATCAGCTCTTCGGTGTACAGAGCAAATGTTTATGTCCTATCACATGTAGCCACTGCTACCACCCAGGAAGGAGAATGGCACCATCATCCCCATTTTACAGACCAGGAAATAAGTCTATGGGAAGTGATGTGAATTCCACGACATCTGACTTCCTCGAGTCTGAGCCAGAGTTTGTACCTCCTACCTCTCAAACCTAGATTTTTTCATTTATAACCAGGGAAATATTGGAGGGCGTGTCAATTTGTATTTTGTATATAGTGTTCATGTGCTCTCAATCAGTATTTAGCTATTAAAATTTTTACACAACGGTAATAAAAATAATTTTAAAAAGCCAGTTTCTCTGGCTGGCGTGTGGAGGGCAGCCTGAAGGGCCAGGATCGAGGAGTCCAGTTCAGAGACTGTGGCACCAAACAGGTGGGGGTGGCCCTGAACAGGGCAGTAGCCAGAAGGAGACTAAAGAAGGGGGGAAGACGCAAAAGCAGGAGAGAACAAAGTCACCGAAGCTAGAGCAGACAAAGGGTTTGAGAAGCAGAAATGAGGCAGAAAGGGGTTGGAGACTTCTAGAAGGATCTAGTCAGATAGAAACCTGACAGTTTCCCTGGGATTTGGCAACTGGGAGAAGCTGGCTCTAGACATGAAAGGAGGGGGTGGGGCCTTATGGATGCCAGGCTGCAGGGGGTGCAGAGGTCTTGAAAGAGGAGGAATGGATGCAAGTGGGGAGCCTGTCTTTGAAGCCCTTACGAAGGAAGGCTAGGACATCCCCACCCAGCAAGGCTCCGGGCCAAGACGGGTGCTTCGCTTACTTTACCTCAGGGAGTATTAAGGTCTTAATGTTTGTGTGTCTCCCCCCACCCCACCCCAAATTCATATGTTGAAATCCCACCCCCCCCACCCCCCTGTTCAGGTGATGGTATTAGGAGGTGGCGCCTTTGAGAGGTAATGATTAGGTCATGAGGGAAAAGCTCTCACAAATGGGGTCAGTGCCCTTATAAAGACCAGATCCCCTCATCCCTTCTGTCATATGAGGACACAGAGAAAAGGTGTCGCCCACGAACCGGGGGGAGGGGGGGGCATTCGTCAGACACCGCATCTGTCAGCACCTTGATCTTGGACTTCCCAGCCTCCAGAGCTGTGAGGAATAAATACGGTTTAAGCCACTCAGTGTAGGGTATATTGGTTATGGCAGCCTGAACAGAATAGGTGGGGAGGGTGAATAACTTGCCCAAGTATCAGAAGACTGTGGTTAAAATCCCAGGCCCTGGAGTCAGAGGTTCAGGTTGTAACTAGCCCCACACTCACTCAGAGCTATTTGCCACGTCTCGTGTCTTCATCTATCAAAGGGAGACAGTGGTACCTTGCAGGGTGGCTCTTGGACCAGCAGAGTGCCTGGCAGGGTGAACCTCAGTCAAGTATTCATTATTAAGGTTACACACCCTGCAAGGGCAGAGAGGGAGAAGGCCTGGCTGGGCGGACCTCTGTCCTGGAGGAAATACCTACAAAGGGTCCTAAAATTTCAAGTGTCAGCTCTTGCTTTTAGGCATTCACTCCCTGTCTTAGCCCGTTCATGCTGCTGTAACACAATACTGTACATGGGGTGGCTCGTAAACAACAGAAATTTATTCCTCACGGATCTGGAGACTGGAAAGTCTAGGATTAAAGTGCCAGCAGATTCAATGTCTGTTGAGAGCCCTCTTCCTCATTCACAGATGGCACCTTTTCTCTGTGTTTACATGAGAGAAGGGGTGAGGGATCTCCCTGGGATCTTTTTTATAAGGCTCCACCCTCATAACCTAGTCATCTCTCAAGGGCCCCACCACTTAATACCATCATCTTAGGGGGTAGGTCTCAACATGGATTTTGGGGGGACACGAACATTTCAGACTATACCACCCCCTCACATGTGCTTCTGTAACATTATGAAGTGCCTACTGTGTGCCAGCCAGGAGCCGTGTTTGCTGTGTCAAGGGGCTTAGTGTCTGGGAAGACACAGGCTCAGCCCATTAGAGGCCTGAACAAGAGTCCAGGGACTCTAAGCAGTAAGCCGCCTTTTGTGGGATCTCCAAATGCCGTCTCTGTGTTGAGTCACATCATCAGAAAACAGCAACTGCGGACCATATTGCCCTTGCTCCTCACAGACATGCCTTCAGGAATGATTTAATGTTTTACCTCCTGCCTTTAGGAAGGCCATGTCTGTGTTTTCTGCAGAACCAAGGTAAAAATATTGCCCATGTCCCTTATTAAAGATCCATGAGATTTGCTTCTTGAATTTAAGATCCGAAGTATCGGTTTCCCAGGGGCACTTGCATGTACTTGCTTCCTTTTCTTGAATGCTAAGCACCCAGTGTGCCTGCTCAGGGGAAGTTCAGAGCCGACGCAGTGACCAATGGCTGTAGGACTCTGTCCTACACTTGGGACAACCCTCATCGATTTTCAACTATTTTTTTTTAGCTCCTTTTGCCCCTCCCTCCTTCCCTCGTCTGCTTCCTCCTGTCCACAAGACCTGCTGAGCACTTGCTCTGTGCAAGCACTGTGCTAGGGCACAGCCCTGCTCTCTTAGAGCTTACCCTTCAGTTTAGTCTAGTTTTATCACTAAGTTTGTTCACACTCTGTGGAAAGAAGCTGGCTTTTAGTCGTATATAATAAGCATCAGCAATTTCTAAAAATCTTAAGTCACAGTGACCCCACCAAATGTATGGAATCTCTTTCTCTAAGGTGGTTTTTAAAATGCAGACCTACTCTCCTTCACCAAGGAAGGCTCTGACATGTTTCAGTCTGAAGGCTGATTCTTATGTTGAAGTCCTAAAATGACTGTATTTGTTTATAGAGGCTTTAACAAGGCAGTTTAAAGTAAGATGAGACCACATAAGTAGGTCCTAAATAGGACTGGGGTCTTTTTTTTTTTTTTAATTATTTATGTTTGAGAGAGAGAGAGAGACAGAGTGCCAGCATGGGAGGTGCAGAGAGAGAGGGGAACAGAGTATCTGAAGTGGCCTCCGCACTGTCAGCAGAGAGCCCAATATGGGGCTCTCACTCACAAACCTCAAGATCATGACCTGAGCCAAAGTTGGACACTCGACCAGCTAAGCCACCCAGGCTCCCCCAGGACTGGGGTCCTTGTAAGAAGAGGAGATTAGGACGTAGACACAAACTGAGGCAAGACCGTGTGAACACACACAGAGAAGACAGCCACCTGCATGTCAAGGAGAGAGGCCTCAAAGGAACAAGCCCTATGGACACCTTGATCTTGGACTTCTGGCCTCCAGAACCATGAGAAAATAAGCCACCCAGACCATGGCACTTGGTGCTGGTGGTCCAACATGACCGACCCAGCCTGTGAGCTAGGCTGCGGAAGCCCAGAATCGCTGCACCCTTGCTTATCCTGGGTTTTTGCAGCAGCGGTGGCAGCAGGGAGCTCAGATGCACAGCTCAGTTTCTGAGCCCTGATCAGGAGGCTGTGTTTATATTTATCCTGCTAGCTGCAGGGGACTGTTTATACCCAGAGCAATAACCTCCCGGGCGAGCTGAGGGCAGCCAAGGAGCCAGCTGCTCCCGTCAGGCCTGCTGGGTTCGTCCAGCCGGGCCCACACCATCAGGCCCCATGGTTCTCATGTGCCACGTCCCTCCAGGCTCTCTCTCATGCCAGAAGCTGGGCTTGGGCTCAGGGGCCGAAGTCTGGCCTTCCTGGAGCCCAGGCAGATTACACAGATGCTGACTGCTTCTCACACTCTGTCTGGGGTGTGCCTGGCCCAAGGACTGGCCTTTGCCAACCAGTCTCCATCCTAGTCTCACTCAGATTCAACATGATACCAGGTACTCAGCAGGTGCTCAACAAACAGAGTAAGAAGGAGTTTTGGTTTAAAAAAAAATTAGTCTAGGGGTGCCTGGGTAGCTCAGTTGGTTGAGTGTCTGACTCTTGATTTCGGCTCGGGTCATGATCTCATAGTCATGAGATCCGGCTTGGGATTCTCTCTCCCTCTCTCCCTCTCTCCCTCTGCCCCTTTCCCCCACTCACTTTCTCTCTCTCCCAAAAAATAAATTTAAAAAAATTTTAAAGATTAGTCTGGACTTCCAGCTTCATAAACTGTAAAGTGCTCCTGCCACCTGTCCTCCCTTTTTGGTCCCCTTCCTGGGGGCTCTGAGAGGGCATCTCCTGGGAGCAGGTCCCAGCCACTCCAGGGTTGTTCAGTGGTCTCGAAGCTGGCCTGGGCTTCTGGGAGCCAATGACAGGTTTCAGCAGGACCCTGGCCATAATGCATAGATTCTTTTTTTGTTTTTTCACCATTGCTCAACTGCTCATCTTTTATTTATTTATTTCCCCTAAGTACTGATGTTTATTGTTTGCTAAGTAGGGAGTACAGGTTTAAAATTGATAATTTCTTTTTTTTTTTGATATAATTTATTGTCAAATTGGCTAACATACAGTGTATACAGTGTGCTCTTGGTTTTGGGGGTAGATTCCTGTGATTCATCACTTACATACAACACCCAGTGCTCATCTCAACAGGTGCCCTCCTCAGTTCCCATCACCCGCTTTCCCCTCTCCCCCACCCCCCATCAACCCTCAGTTTTTTCTCTGTATTTAAGAGTCTCTTATGGTTTGCCTCCCTCCCTCTCTGTTTGTAACTATTTTCCCCCTCCTTCCCCCCATAGTCTTCTGTTAAGTTTCTCAAGATCCACATATGAGTGAAAACATATGATATCTGTCCTTCCCTGACTGACTTATTTCACTTAGCGTAATACCGTCCGCTTCCACCCACGTTGCTGCAAATGGCAGGATTTCATTCTTTCTCATTGCCAAGTAGTATTCCATTGTACATACAAACCACATCTTCTTTATCCATTCGTCAGTTGATGGACACTTAGGCTCTGTCCATAATTTGGCTATTGTTGAAAGTGCTCATAATGCATAGGTTCTCATTTATTAGAGAAATCACTTCCTCACTGTGACCCTGAGTCCCCAGATCCGAGAGGAGTGGGATGAGGGTACCCGGGCCAGGCAGGGTGCCCAGGCCTCTGCCGCCTGCAGAGAACTCAAGTGTGCGGGGAGCCGGTGCATGCCACGGCGACGAGGGAGCAAAGACACAGAGAAGCTTACAGGTTTCCAGCGCTGGCTGGAGGGCACTTTATACTCAGGGGTGGACAAAGAACGCGGGTCAGTCTGCACAGCGACATGTACGTGTTCTCTTTAAAGGAATTATTTGAGGTGGGAACTTTAATTCACTTGAGCAGGTGTGCCAATGTAACCGTGAGAAAGGGAGCTGCCAGAGCACTGTGTCACAGGCCCTGTCACAACCACGGCCACCACCACAAGCACAGATGACAACTACATTGTTTAGCTCTGACCACTTCTCTGGGTCACTCTCCTCACTAGGTTTCTGTGGGGTTTTATGGTTGTAAAGGCCATTTTCACATATAGTTTATGTATGTTTCTTCCCAACCATGGGAGGTGGGTGGGACGTCCCTGTTTTCAGATGCACAATCTGAGGTCAAGACAGGTTTGGTCTAAGGCAAGGAAGTGGTGCAGGCGGTGTCAGAATTCAGGTCAGTGACCCCACCGTGGCTGACCCTACCCTTTCGGGTCTGTGATGACACTGTCCCAAGGTTTGAGGGCAGAAACTCGTCAGGAGCTCGGCTGTCCCTGTACGCGCTCCTGCCCCTGTCTGGACAGACACTCCGGAAGGCAGTTGGGTGTCTTGCCCCCCACCCCGCCCTCGCATGTGCTCTGTGACTCTTTGGGAGGAAAGGCAGAGTGAGGATCAACATGGTTACGTGGCCCCGGACACTGCCCGCGGGCTAACCCTCTGGGGCCGGGCCCATGAGCTAGGACTTGGGGCTGGGTCACTCCCTCCTTTTCCCTGCCGCTATGATCCTGAAGGTCTATGAAAGAATGTGTACCATCTTTACAGTCTCTCTTTCCTCTCTGTGTCACAAAGTGAGATGTCATCCACCCAGATTCGATTCTCATAGCTCCTTCTGTCACTGATGGGAGGAGGGCAGAGGCTCTTTCCACCAAGGAGCCAGGAGGACGCCCATCACTGTTTCTGGGAGCAGGTGATCCCCAGATGTCGTGCCGAGTCCCTAGGGCCCACCTTCTCTCAGCTCTTGGTGGCAGTGAAAGTCCAAGAAAGATTCTGGAAACACTGCCACCAGTTTCACTTCTCTTTCTTTTGGACTGATTCCACTGTCTCAGAGGAGAGTAAAGACAGACCTCCATCCAGATGACAGCCACACAGACATGCCAACACTCCAGTTCACTGCCCTATCCCCCCTCAGCATACACTTGGAATCAGGGGCTAAAGCTAGGCCAATGGGCTTCTCATCGTATCTCTAGATCTTTGTATAGTTTCAGCCTGCTCTTCCATAAGACTTCATAGCCTGGGGAGGCCCTGGTCTCTGTGCGCTGGGCCTAGGCCTTGTTACCTCTGAATGACAGGGATTATGGGCTGCGAACAGCATCTGGAAAAGCCTTTCTCCTTCACAAGGCACTTTTCCAGGCCCTAAAGAGGGCTAGCACCATTGTTCCCAGGGTTCCCACTAAAACACATCAGTCCCGTGTACTTTCGTGTCTGAGTAACTCATAGATTGCAAAGCTATAATTTCATGGGATTTGTTTTAAATGCCCTTTGTTGGCAGATGTGGGCTCAGCATGAGCACTCTGTAATTTTCCAGCCTCCTAAGTGGCCCCCCTGTAGCTAACACATACCACGCACCAAACATAACCCACCCTTTTTCCACCCCCCAGACAACCTGATTACTCACTCACATGGTCTTCACCAGGGCCCTCCCAGGGTGGATGGGGGTCCCCTGGCCTAGGTCCTGTGGGGGCGGCATTCGTGCTTCTGAAAAGCCACAGCACATCCTCTCCAAAGAATACTACGCATCCAACAACAGGGATGCTTTTACAAAGTTTATTTCTACATTATATATCAATAATATAAGGCCTACACTTTTTCTACAGAAGGAAGACTCAAAGGCAAATCCCCGGCGTAGTTCTATTTTCGTGGTAGAAATATTGGGAAGGTTCTTCTTTCACTTCTATGTGCTCTTCTCTTTTTGAAATGTTCAATAACGAGCATATATTATTTTAATGGATTAAAAACTGTGTCATTCTATTTTAAAGGCAGGGTCTAGCCTCTGGTGGGGAGGGAAGTCACACACGTGTGTGGTCAGATAATCACTGGCAGAAGTGAAACGAAGAAGGAGGGTCCGTGGAGGCTGAATTAGCAGGGTGGGCCCTGCCATGGAAGACGCCCTTGAGTGCTGTGTGGGTTTTGGAGAAATGAAGTGGGGGAGGATGGGAGAGGGCTTTCTGGGCAGAGGTGATGTGGTAATAAAGAGCCGAGCGGGATCAGGTGTTTGACTAGAACCGAAGGAGCAGCAAGGGGAGTGTTTGCTTACACGTAGGATTGGAGAGGCAGGGGTCAGTTTCTGGAAGCTGGAGGCTGCCGCCAGAGGAGGGACCCTTTGGGAGACCTGGATACAGGTCCTCATTTTCCCTCCATTCAGTCATTTACTAAGTATCTTTAATGTCTCTAAATTCCTCATCATTCAGGCAGCAGCAGCCTTGCCGCAGGGAGGGGGCAGGTGGGATGGCTGAGGAGGTAGGGGCCCCGGCCAGAGTCTCCTTTCTGTCACTTGCTGGCTCTTTGATCTGAGAAAGCCCTTTAACTCCTCTTTCTAACAGTTTTCTCACCTGAGGATATGAATTGCACCTATTTCCACAGAACCTGATGAGGATTACATGAAATAAAGTATGTAAAACGCTTAGCATAGGTCTTGGAAACGTTGGCCATTTGTGCAGTTAGAGAACAAAGAACAGAATTTCTAAAGATAGGAGATGAGGACGAACAGAGAAGAGAAAGGTGGTAGAATAAAACTCCCAGACTGAATTTCATTCAGCTTCCTTTGTTTTCTTTGGGTAAATAATTTGTTCAGGAGGCCAGCTGGCATTATCTAAATGCTCTCTTGGGGAGGAACCCACCCACATTAAATTCCCAGAGAAAGAGACCACTATGCACAGGGAAAAGCTGGAAAGGGAGCAGGCATCAAAGGTGGACAGAGGAACAGCCCCTCCCTGGTTGGAAACTCCCAAGGGCTTTCAGAGCCTAGAGCTGTGGGTCTCAGTTATCTGGCTCAGATTCCCACAACTCTGCATTTGTTGCAAAGGCATCTGAATCTGTTTGTTCACTGAGCATTGTTCTCAGCCATAATAACTTTCTCCTATATGCTTGTGCTAGGAGTTTCCAAATATATGTAAATGTAAAACCACGAATGCATTTAAAAGTGGTATTGAATTAATTCAGAGGACTTTGTGTGTCAATATGTATTTTCCCTATTAATTAATGAATACTGAAAGTATATGTCACTTTTATCATATGGGTTCTATATAAAATACTTCTATCATGTGGGTTCTGTAAAAA
>NW_026059188.1:0-11317 GCF_023721935.1 Panthera uncia | reverse complement strand
AGAGGGTCTGGGCAGAGGTGACCATAGGGCAGGGGGGAGGTGGTGAGTGTCTGGCATGGGGCAGGGGGGATGCAGGGAAGGGTGGACAGGAGAGGCTGGGGACGGGCCTGAGGGCCGAGGAGGCGGTCAGTTGGCGGACGGAGGAGCCCCCAGGGACAGGGAGCTTGGGCAGAGGGTTACGTCAGGGGCTGTCACGGGCTCATTCCCGGGGACAGCAGTGGGCCCCCCGGAGGCCGCCGCATGTACAGCTAGGTGGGTGGTCTGGGCTAGAGAGGGGAATTTTAGGAAATGAGAGAAGAATCCCACTTCTGGGCTGTCAGTGCAAGGGTCGCAGCGTGCCCGCCAGCAAACAAGCGAAGTTTGCCAAAGTTATAAAAACAAAGAAAGGCCCATTTACAGTCTCCGGAAATCGTCCGAAGGATATGCAGCAAATGAGGAAACATGGAGTCAAGAAAACTCACTGAAACTTGTAAAGATCCTCTCCCTTCCTCGCGGCCACCGACCAGCGTGATGAAGTTCTGCTCTGGGCAGATGTGGCCGAGGGGGGCGGCGCTCGCTTTCAGCTCCCAGCCACAGGTCAGGGTGTGTCAGCGGGGGCCGCCCGCCAGCGCCCTCGCCCTCCCAACTCCAGTGGAGGGTGTCCCCCCGCCCCCGCGCGTCCTCCTGTCCCTCCGTCATCTGGAGGCTGTACCCCCTGTGGTGGGCTGGCCAGCCTGGGCCGTGTGACCACTCTTGCCCCAGCTGCTTCGTAGGACAGAGTCCACGCCGGGAGAACTGACCGTGAAGACCAGAGGCGACCATCCCGCCCGGTGCCCGGAGGAGCGGCTCAGAAACGCAGACCCGGGAGAGGCCGTCAGCAGGAAGAGAGCGCACCAAGATGTCTCCAGAGGAACTGACTTCATTTGAAACAGAGTGAGGAAGTTCAAGCCCAAGTTGCCCTTCTTGGCCCACAGCAACTCGCTAAGCACTGGGCCACCGGGCGCCCTGGCCGGGACCCAAGCAGGAGACACCTCCGAGACCCCCTGGGTCAGAACAGTCCTCCGAGTCCTCAAAACCCAGCCCTGCCTGAGTGTGCTGGGGTTATTCCCGGGCAGTTCCCTCCCAGCACAGTGGAGCAGCCGGCTGCTGATGAGCGGAGCCTGGCAGGCGATGGCACTGGAGACGAGGCGGGCAGCGGGGCGGAGGGGTCAGGGGAGCCCTGCTAATCCTCACAAGGGTGACTGCCCAAGCCCGAGGCTGAGCCTCTGGGTGTGACACCAAAGTGGACGTCCCAAGCAACCCGGCCAAGACCACAAACGGACAGACAACAAAAAATCTGAAAATCCATTAATGTAATCTGCACCATCAGTAGAACAAGGGACAAAAAAACACACGATCGTGTCTGTGGACGTGGAAAGAACAGTTGACGAAATTCAAACCCCTTCACGATAAATGCACTTAACAAACAAAGGGAAGTCCTTCAACCCGACCAAGGGCATCTGTGAAAAATGTGCAGGACGCTGAAAGCTTGGAGACTGACAGCTCTCCCCCTAAGATCAGGAGTGACAGAACGTCCACTGTGCACTGGAGGGCCCCTGGGGGGTTAGGTGAGGAAAGGAAACACAAGGCATCCGCGTTGGAAAGGAAGAGGTAAGACTGTCTCCGTTTGCGGATGACGTGGTCTTGTGTATGTGAAACCCAAGGGATCCCCTCAACCCTGGTGGAGCTAATAAGTAGTTCAGCAAGTTGCCAGTTACAAGATCAGCAAAATAAATCGCTTTTCTGTTTAGTCGCAATGAGCCAATAAAATAAGGACAACAATCCCATCTACAAGAGCATCAAAATGAACAAGTAAGGAATCGGGAATAAGTTTAACCACAGACATGCACACTTGCACTCTGAAAACTATAAAACATTGTTGAAAGGAATTGAATCTAACTAAGTCTAAAGATAGATCTAAATAATAATCCAAATTATCTAAGTAAATATCCACGCAACCTAAATTGGATCTTAAATAAATGGAAAGACAGTCATGTTTATGGGCCCGGAGATTTAATACTGTTAAATGTGGCAGTGATCTACAGATCCAACGTGATGGAAATCTAAGCTGACCTCTTTGTGTGCATAGAAAAATGCATCCCAAACTTTGTATGGGCACATAAGGGGCCCTAAATAGCTAAAAGAATCTTGAAAAAGAAGAACAAAGTTGGATGACTCACACTTCCTGGTCTCAGAACTTACTATGGAAGTTGCAAAGGTGAAGACAGTCTGGTGCTGACACAGGACGGACGGCTGGTCAGGGGGAGAGAGTAAAGAGACCCAGGACCAAAACCTCACGTTTAAGCTCCACATTCAAAGGAATAAGTTCGGATCCCAACCTCACACCAAATACAAAAATTGAGTCAAAATGAATCGGGGACCCAATTGTAAGAGCCAAAACTATAAAACTTTTGTTTCATCTAAAAATTTTATTTGGAAGTTATCTCTACACCCAAAGTGGGGCTCGAACTCGTGACCCCGAGATCAAGGGTCACATGCTCCCCCTATTGAGCCAGCTGGGTGTCCCCAAACTATAAAACTTTTAGAAGGAAACATAGGTATAAGTCTTTGTGACCTTGGATTAGGTGAATGGTTTCTTAAACATGACATCAAAAGCATAAGCAGCAAAGGAAAAAATAGGTAAGTTAGATTTCATCAAAAGTAAAAACTTTTGTGCATCAAAGGAACTATCAAGAAAAATGAAAAAATAGCCCAGAGAATGAGAAAAAAAATTTGCCAATCATACATCTGATAACAATTTGTATCTAGGATATATAAATTATAGAACGTGCAATTACAACTCAGTAATAAAAAGGTAAATGAATTTAAAAATGAGCGCAGGATCTGAACAGACATTTCTCCATTGAAGATACGTAAATGGCCAAGTGCAGGAAAAGACACTCGACGTCATTAGCCATCAGGGACACGCACATCAAAAGCACAAAGAAGTGAGCGCCTGGGTGGCTCAGTCAGTTAAGCATCAGACTTTGGCTCAGGTCATGATCTTGTGGTCTGTGGGTTTCGAGCCCCACATCAGGCTCTGTGCTGACTGTTCAGAGCCTGGAGCCTGCTTCGGATTCTGTGTCTCCGTCTCGCTCTGCCCCTCCCCTGCTCATGCTCTGTTTCTGTCTGTCCCCAAAATAGATAAACATAAAAAAAATTAAAAAAAATAAATAAAATCTTAAAAAAAAAAAAAGCACAAAGAGGTACCGTTTCATACCCACCAGGATGACTGCCGTCTGAAGGACAGGTGATAAAAAGTGCTGGCCAAGGGGCGCCTGGGTGGCGCAGTCGGTTAAGCGTCCGACTTCAGCCGGGTCACGATCTCGCGGTCCGTGAGTTCGAGCCCCGCGTCAGGCTCTGGGCTGATGGCTCGGAGCCTGGAGCCTGTTTCTGATTCTGTGTCTCCCTCTCTCTCTGCCCCTCCCCCGTTCATGCTCTCTCTCTGTCCCAAAAATAAATTAAAAACGTTGGAAAAAAAAAATTAAAAAAAAAAAAAGTGCTGGCCAAGGCTGTGAAGCCATCGGAAGCCTCCCCCCTTGCTGGTCAGAATGGCATGTGGGGAACCCACTTTGGAAAAAAGTCTAGCAGTTCCGCTGGTTAAACGTAGACTGATCGGATGGCATGGTAATTCCACTGCTAGGTATTTACGGAGACAAATGACAACATGTCCTCACACAAAATCTTGCACATTAACGTTCGTAGCGGTGTGATTCACCCTAGCCAAAAAAGCCGAAAAATCAGATGTCTGCCAGGTGTAAGAAATGTGATGTATCCAAACAATAGAATATCATTCAGCCGTAAAAAGGGTCGGAGCACTGACCCACAGGACAGCCTGGTGAACCTTGCAAACGTGAGTGACAGATGTCGGTCACAAAGGGCCATGCGGTGTGTGGCTCAATGGACAGGAAATTGCCAGAACAGACAGATCTGTGGATATGGGCGTGAATTTGTGGCTGCCCGGGGCTGGGGCCAGGTGGAGGGTTGGGGTGAGGGCGAAGGGAGCAGGATTTCTTTCTTCTTCTTGGGGTGATAAAAATGTCCACCTCCGATCGGTTGTGGTGACGGGTGCACAGCTCAGTGGATGCACTAGGATCGTGCACTTTAGATGGGCGAGTTGTACGGGACGTGAATTATATCACAATAAAGCAGTTAAATAGCATGACAGACCAAAACCGTTAACCACAGTAAGAGCTCCTGCATCCACCCCACTGGGAGGCAGGGGCAGGAGGGCATGAATCTGAAGACATTCAGCTTTTGGGTCCCAAAGATGAAGGCCATGTCCATGCCACATGGTCTTCCTGGGGCCCGAGCCAACTTATCATTTTTATGGAGTTGCTTTTCCACTTATGGCCATATTTGTAATTAGTTTGGAAACCATTAAATGTCTTATGACTCTTGTTTCTTTTAAGTCAAAATCCTCTGCTAATTACTAACCATAATTTTAAAGACAGAAGGGCACAAGCCGAGACTTGGTGCACGTCTCTCTGACTCGTGCACATGTGTATGGACTTTTCATTAGCCTGGCGATGAGGTTATGCATATGCATGAACTGGATGTTCTCTTTTCTCTTGGCAGGGATGCTGACCTCCTACCCCAGAGCCTAAGACAAAATCAGACCCACACCAGGCCACGCAGGGCTGTTTGGAGAAGGATCCAGGTGTCTGCATTTCCACTGCTGTAGAGGTGTCTGGGCTTTAGGCGATCTACGCCCACTTGCCTCTCAGCCAGGGGACATCTCCTTCGAGGGTGCTATGACTGGATGGATGGGTTCAGTCCAGCCCATGAACCAGGGACACTGGTGCCAGATGGGGCCAAGGGATGTCAGGAAGAATTGGCCGAGGTAGGAGGAGGATCCAAGTTTTCTGAATCCCCGACAAGTTCTTCTGCCACCTGCCCTTCCCTGGCCATGGCACAGGCCTGCCTGTGTCCAGTTCTGGCCACATGTTAGGACTAAACTCCTTTGGCCTTGTTCCCTAAAACTAAGAGGGTGGCTGATTCCCTAGGAGACCTTGGTGTGAAATGTTGTCTCTTTGATTCACCCATCCATCCATCATCCATCCATCCATCCATCCATCTGTCCATCCATCCATCCATCCATCTATTCATTTATCCACCCACCCACCAATCCATCCATCCATCTATCCATCATCCTTTCATCAATCCATCCATCCATCCATCCATCCATCCATCCACTCATCCATTCATCCACCCATTTGCCCATCTGTGCATCCATCCATCCATCCACCCAGCCAGCCACCCAACCATTCATCCAACCATCTATCCATCCATCCATCTGACCGACCATCCATCCATCCACCAATTCATCCATCCATCTGTCCATCCATCCATCTGTCTATCCATCCATCTGTCCATCCATCCATTCATCCATCCATCCATCCATCCACTCATCCATTCATCCACCCATTTGCCCATCTGTGCATCCATCCATCCATCCACCCAGCCAGCCACCCAACCATTCATCCAACCATCTATCCATCCATCCATCTGACTGACCATCCATCCGTCCACCAATTCATCCATCCATCTGTCCATCCATCCATCCGTCCATCCATCCATCTATCCACTCATCCATTCATCCACCCATTTGCCCATCTGGGTATCCATCCATCCATCCAGCCAGCCAGCCACCCACCAATCCATCCATCTGACCATCCATCATCCTTTCATCCATCCATCCATCCATCCGTCCATCCATCCATCGATCCATTCATCCACTCATTTGCCCATCTGTGCATCCATCCATCCATCCACCCAGCCACCCACCAATCCATCCATCTGACCATCCACCCATCCATCCATCCACTCCGCCCCCCCATCCATCCATCCATGCCACATTACTAAGGGCCACCGGGGCAAGAGGGGGATTTGGGCCCCTGTCTGGGTGGTTTTCTCCTGTATGACACTCCCATGGTGGTGTTTTACCCAGTGACTCTCCCGGGACTGAGTGAGGAGAGATGTGACCCGCAGGTGTCTGACCACAGTGATGCCTCTGGGATTGGAGGTGGCCACGGTGGGGGATGCAGGCCTGCCTGGCTCTGACGGAGGGGATGGGGAGGGGTGGACATCTTGACTTGGAGGACGGAAGCCAGGGCTGTGGAGGCCTGTCTAGCGTGTTTGGGGGCGGGAGGGTGGTCACGGGCCCTGGGGTGGGGGTGGAGAGAAGGGAGCCGGGCCCTCTGGCCCTGTCTCCCCCGCGCTGACACCCTGGCCTTGCCCCCCCGCCCTGCCGCCCCCTGCCCTGCCTCCCCCTGTCCCCCACTGGAAACGCATGTTCCCTTGATCTTTAGAATGTGGGGAAGCTGAATTTTCCAGTCTTTGGACAACTCAGAGACGGCAGATGAGCTCCAGCCCGCACCTGCCAGGTAGCTGTAGCTGAAGCCTCAATGCTGAGTATCCTCCCGTGAGGTCTGGTCTCCTGGTGAGAAGGTGCTCCTGTCTCAGTAGTCAGGAAAGTGTTGACTGAGCCCTGATCTCCACAGGGATGCTCAAAACGATTCCACTTAGGGGCATACGCTGACGTGTTCTGAGGACAGGACCGCTGACACAGGAGCCGGGTCAGCTGTTCGCTAGGGCGTAAGTGGGGAGACCCTGGGGCTCCCGGGCTCTGATTCAGTCGGCTGAAAGGCAGGACGCAGGGAGCCCCTCCTCTTCTCAGGCGTCAGCGCCTCATCTGTTCCGGCCGCTGACTGCCCCCATTGCCCACTGAGCCTCAGGGTAGCTTCTGTCCAGTGGGGAGGACGGTCCACCTGTGTGCCCACAGGCCCAGCGGGCCACCGAGTCATGACCCCCATGACTCGCGTGAGCCCGAGTTCAGACTGTGAGTGTCATCTTTATACTTCCATGCTGAGACCTGCACCTCCGGGAAGCCTTCCCAGGTTAGCGTCCTCTTGGGGCTCTGCTGGCCCCTGTCCTGCGTGTGCGGAGGGAGAGGCAGACACGTATAACAGCCATCCCCGGACGGGAAGCATGCCTGGTTGGGGCTGGCGGGTGAACGGGTGCGACCGGGTGTGGCGGTGCCCAGGCCCGCCAAGGGAGGCTCCTAGGAGGCGGCGTGCGAGGGGACCACTGGGACGGAGGAGGCAGAGGGGCAGGAGCAGGGCACCAGGCGAGGGGTCTGCGAGGAGGGGCTCCGGGTGGGGGAGGCAACAGGTGGGCGACCTGACGACGGGCAGCCCACCTGCAGGCAGGTCCCCCCGCACCCCCCCTGCCAAAGGCGACCCGGACAGGGGGGCTGGGGGCTGAGCTGGTGGCGTGGGGGGAGCGGCGGAGGCGCGGCTTGCCCGGCTGTGGGGACATCCACGCTCTGCGGCCGCGGCCCGGGGCGGGCGGGGTCCTCAGCAGCCCGGGGGTGGGGTGGGGCTGTCCCTGGTGGCTGCGACCTCCTCCTTGCAGGCAGAACACGGACTCTGGGGGCTTTAGACCCCCTCCAGAATCTCAGGCAAAGGAATTTGTCAACATGCAGCTTCTTTTTACAAAACAAGAGATTTCCTCTGAATGGTATTTGCAGCTGGACGTGAACTCGGGTTTTCGGGTCTGTAATCCACACTCGTTCGGAAACCGGTTCCCATTCAGCCTCATCCTGTGTTGGGTGAAATAAAGTCAAAATTGCTAACACGTTTCCTTGTATTTCCGTCTGGGAAGGGATATGAATAAGCGGCTGGGCCAGTAGGACACACAGCTGCTCGCTGCTCTCGCAACGGCGGCCGGAACTCAGCCCCCAGGCGGCAGGACCTGCTCAGGACACTAGCGTGACTTTGGGCTGAGGACACAGTGGCCGGACAGGGCCCCGAGGCCACCCAGCAGGGCGCCGCGAGGTCTGTGTGGTTCTACAGGCAGAAACCCACACTCCTCTGTGATCCGACGTGGCTGCACCTGCCCGCTCGGGGCGCTCACCCCTTCGCGCCAACACTGGTCCGTTTCTGAGCAATTCTGCGTTCCGGAAAACGCTTTCTTCCATTGAACTGAAGCCCAGCACCCTTAGCTTCCTCCTCCCCTTGCCCCCGGGGCCACCGTCCCGTGCTCAAGGATGCCCTGCTTGTTCTTCCGCTCCCCCGGCTGGTGCTCCGTTTGGGCTGGCTCGAGCCTCGTGGGTGCCCAGCCTGGGTGAGAAGGAGCCAGGAGCCCGGGGGGTTGGCTGGGGGTTGGTGGCGGTGGGCAGGGACAGCCCCCGCAGTTCCTACACCCCTTCCGGCCCCTCCGGCCCCTGAGAACCCGGGTCTGTGCAGGAGCCCCGTCGTCTCCACCTCTGTCCTTGCAGAAGAACCCCTTTTTCCTGCGGGCAGCAACCCCCTCTCCCCGAGTGCTTGGCTGACGGACCTGGCGCTGGTCGGGGAATCAGACAGCGCCCCTCCCGCTCTGGGAGCCAGAATGCCGAGCTGGGGCCTCTGTCCGCCCTGCTCTCCCGAGAGGCCCTTAGGGTTGGACACCTCCTTCTCTGGGTCCCTGGCACAGACACTCGGCTCCCTCAGCAAATCACCCGGATTTATTCTGTGCGATGAGGTCACCAGTCGAGGGCGGGCAGGGGTCGAGTCCTACAGGACAGTGAATCTCTCTGCAGTGGGGCTCAGGGGTGGACGGCCAGACCTCAGTTTCCCTGGGGGAAGGAAAACTGCATCCCAGACGGGAGCCAGGCCTGCCGTGGGCGCGGCTCTGCCCTAACCCTCGCCTGTCCGTGCCCTCCCCGGACCCGGCCATGGCCGCCCCTCCCTCCACGTCAGCGTCTGTTCATGTTTGTCACAGGTCTGGTCTCCCCTCGTCCCCACGGGACACCTCATCTGACCTTCCTCAGGAATGAGGCCGGGTCTTTCAAATGCAAACATAGCTTCGGACGCACAGAAAATGGGCATATGCCCACCTGGGCCCCAAGCCGAGCACTTGATGGTCGCTGGGGCGGCCGCTCCGGGGTCAGCAGAGCAGAGCAGGGGTGCGAGATGTCAGCGAACCTCACGGGGGCGTCTCCCTTCCGTTTGTCACCTGTGGATAAAGACGAGGACGCCCCCCCCTCTCCCCCCGCCCCGCTATGGGGGCTCGAGGTCAGCATGGGTTACACCCAACGTCAAGGACAGCACAGCGTCATTTGGGGGGGATGTGCAAGCTCCTTCCAGAAGCAGACCTTCCTGTGGGTTGCGGCTTCCTGCTGAGAGCTGTGACCCCCCCGCCCCCCGTGGAGACGGCAGCACCTTCCTGGAGACACACCCTTGGCAGGAGCACCACCTCACCCGCCTGCACCCGGTGTGAGGCCGCCCCCCACTCTGTCCTCACCTCGGATGCCGAGGCTCCCCCTTCCCTCCCTCTGCCCCCTCAGGCATAGCACGGCAGGGGGTGGTGTCCTCGCGCCGTCCGTCTGGTCGCCTCCGTTCCAGCCAGATCTGACGTCTCCTGGGGGGTCTCTAGGGTGTGGGGGCCTGAGGAACGTCTCTCAACTCCCCGGGTCTCCCGTCCCAGACCCCGGCAGTTAACTCTGGGGCAGGTGGCAGCTGGGGGCTCCCGCTGGCAGAGAGGCCAGGACAGGCTCCAGGGGACCACGTGCACAGACCCAGCCGGAAGGTAGCAGGAGGGTCCTGGGGGTGTGAGGGGAGAGCCCTGTTTCCGTGTCTCGTTCAGGTGGAGGGAGGAGGGGGAGGCAGGTGCAGGTGTGTGTGTGGGGGGTGGAGAAGCCCACTGGGGTCGGAGCTGCTGTGAGGGTCTCTCTCCAGCTCCTGCCCTGGACCCTGGGGACGCTCAGCCCGGACAGGGCTGGGTAACCCTCGTCTGTGCTGTCCTGGAACCTGGGCAGACTGGAACTATCTATATCTTACGGAGGCACAGAGATACACAAGACATACGAAAGGAATCCAAAAATATGTATTTGGTATTTCTGAATATGAATGTAACTAAACTAAACAGACAAATGTATTTAAAAATGTAAGGGAAAGCTTGGGGCACCTGGGTGGCTCAGTCAGTTAAGCGTCTGATCTCCGCTCAGGTCATGATCTCACAGTTCCTGAGTTTGAGCCCCGCATTGGGCTCTGCACTGACAGCACGGAGACTGCTTGGGATTCTCTCTCTCTCCCTCTCTCTCTGCCCCTCCCCTGCTCATGCTCTGTCTCTGTCTCTCAAAATAAATGAACAAATAAAACAAAACAAAATAAAACAAAACAAAACAAAACAAAACAAAATAAAATAAAATAAATAAAATGTAACGGGAGGTTTAACAAAGCACCGAAGTCGGCAGCTCATTAAAGGATCCCACACCAGGACCACGTGGGAGTTGTTCCTGGGACGCAGGGAGAGATCCACCTCTGACGATCCAACGTCACACAGATTAACAGGATGAAGGAAACATTAAGCACACAATCGTCTCAACTGATACAGAAAAAGCATTTCCCAAAATTCAACACACTTTCATGATAAAAACAGTCAACAAACTAAAAACAGAAGGAAACTCTCTCAACGTAACGAAGGCCAGATACGCAAAAACCCACAGCTAACATCGCAGTCAGCGGTGAGGGGCCGAGAACTTTCCCCCAAGACCAGCAGCGTGGCGAGGACAGCCGCGTCCACTGCTTCCATTCAACATGGTACTGGGGGTTTTAGCCAGAGCAACTGTCAAAGAAGAAGTAAGGTTATCTCTGTTTGCAGGTGACATGAGCTTTTATGTAGAAAACCCTAAAGATTCCGCAAAAAAACCTGATTCGAATTAATAAATAAAGTTAGCAAAGTCACAGGAGATAAAATTAACACACAAAAATCAGCTGCCTCTGTCTACACCGATAACGAACCATCCAAAAGCAAATCAGCAATTGCACTGACACTCGCATCAGAAAGAGTAAAGACTTGGGAATTAACTTAACCAAGGAGGTGGAGGGCTTGTACGTGAAAGCTACCGACACGGCAGAGGGAGTTAGAGACCCAAATAGACGGAAAGGCACCTGTGCCCATGGATTGGAAGGCTTACTATCGTTAGGGTGTCAGAACTACCCGAAGTGATCTACAGGTTCAAAGAGATCCCTCTGGGAATCCCAGTGACGCTTTCCTTCTGCAGAAACGGAAAATTCCATCCTAAAGAAGCAATCTTGAAAAAAAAAAAACAAAGTTGGAGGGCTCACTTTTCCTGATTTCAAAACTTACCATACACACACATGCACACACACACAGAAAACACGCACACACACATGCACACACAGATACACGTGAACACATAGAGAACACACACATGCACACAACACATAGAAAACATGCACACACATGCACACACAGAAAACACGTATGCACACGTACACACAGGCACACACAC
>NW_026059187.1:11118-11335 GCF_023721935.1 Panthera uncia | reverse complement strand
TACATTCACACACACACAGGGGCATGTGCACACAGGGGCACACGCACACACACACACACACACACACACACAGGGGCACACGCACACACAGCGGCATGGGCACACACGGGCATGTGCACACACACAGGGGCATGAGCACATACAGGGGCATGCGTACACACATGGGCACACACACACACAGGGGCACGAGCACACACACGGGGGCTTGTGTGCACAC
>NW_026059187.1:0-11108 GCF_023721935.1 Panthera uncia | reverse complement strand
GCATGGGCACACACACGGGCATGTGCACACAGGGGCACACGTGCACACACACACAGGGGCACACGCACACACAGCAGCACAGGCACACACGCAGGGGCACGTGTGCACACACAGTCATGCGCGTGCACACACACACGGGCATGGGCACACAGAGCGGCATGGGCACACACACGGGCACGGGCACACACACAGGGGCGTGTACACACACAGGGGCACGCACACATATACACATGGGTGTGTACACACAAGCAGTTATGTTTCTTACCCTCATCTGTAGCTTGCAACTTACTTGTTTTTGTTTAACAGTGACTCAAAGTCATCTTTCTGTATTTAATAGGTACAAATATAATTCATCTTTTTTTAATGGTCACATACATAGCCTAATAGTAATATAGCATAATAATAATTGCTAACATTTGTTGAGTTCTTATTCTGTGTCAGGTGTTGTACTAAACCGTTTATATACAAATGAGGAAACCAAGATTCAGAGAGGTGAAATAACTTGCCCAAGGTTACATGGTCCGTATGTGGCAGAACTGGGATTTAAAGCAAGGCCATGTGGCACCAGAACCCATGTGTGCATTATAATTCATGTGACCGACCTCTACTGATGGCCATGGCTCTCTCACTTTTTACCATAACACGTATTTCTTTAATGAACATCTTTGTTACATAGATGCTTGTGAAAATGTTTTTCTGGTGTGTATCTTTGAGGGCCGACCTACTTTTAAAAAATGATTTTAGCTTATGTGGGCTTGTGTGGAAAGGTTACAGCTTATCTACGGAGAAGCTTATGCAGTAAGCATAGCAATATATCATCTGGATACCGACAACGAATTTCAGTTCTTTTGTCATTTGATTAGGCTTTTATTTATTTAACACAAGAGCTACCAGTCTTGGGCTGTATTCAGCAGTACGTGCTCTCAGTTCTTCCTGGAGCCTCATGTTTTCTACTATCGGTGTCATTCAGAGCCTCGGAGAGGAAACCCTGATCGTGTAGCAACTTGGGGTACTCCCCAGGAGTCAAACTTTCAGAGATTTCAGAGTATCGAAGCAACCCGGCATTCGCAAAGTGGGGTGCTGATATCTTATGCACAGTTTCACACCGAAGCGTGCACTCTTACTTCTCACTTTTCCATTTGAATGGTCTTGATTTGCTAAAAAAGGAATAAGAATATGCAAACCAGAAATTCCATTTGTGAAATTTTGGCCTGTATTGCTGAGAAAGCAGCAGAGCTGTGAAGTTGAGATGGCTTTTCATCAATGGAGTGATTAATTACTACCTCGCAGAGTGTGGAGGCGGATCAATAATATAATGATAGATAAGCGAATTTCCTGCCCCCTCAAGGAGCTCCTCCTGTACCTCTTTCTTTCCTTGTATCTGCACAACAGATCCTTTTACTGGATTTGGGTGGCTGGTTGGCCAGCCAGGTGTCTTTGTGGCTGCGGGATCCAAATCCGTGGGCTTCAGTCCTTCTGAGTGTGGGGCCAGTTCACACTCTGTCACTGCCTGACCGCGGCCTGCCCTGTGGCCCAGGCCCGGTGGTGCAGTGGGTGGGACAGAAATCATACCTTGCCCACCACAGGAGGCTGCCTCTGAGTGTTCCTCATCACGGCAGGGTTCTGTTCCGTGCTGAAATAGAAAGACATAAAGGAATTCTGCACCCATGTCATGAGACCTCAGAGCTCGTCTGTCTTCCCTGATCTCTGCTAGTGGCAGCAAGGGCTGGCTGCAGAAGGGTCCTCCTGACCTTCACCCAAGGTGAAGAGGTGAGCTTTCGTCTGAAGTTGGACAGATGTCCTCTGATTTCTCCTTTTCTCAGTTAATTTGATGACCGTCATGTGACAGTCACAGGTTTCTGGCATTGGCATTGAGAATAGTTGCCCATCACCTTAACAGAGCAAACATTGTCCTTTTTAGTTTTTACTTTTGCAATAAAATTGACCATTGACTTAGACAAACCTATAAAGATTTGTGCAGACAACTGACCGTATGCACCTGAGTTGGGTACGTGCTCGTGCAGTTAGGCCACGTGGGAAAAAAAAAAAAAAAAAAAGAGCTATGGGTTTCATGCTATAATGTTTAAGCTTCAGATTCAATCAGATATAAAAGCTGAAGAGAGCTTGCTTTTCTCCCATTAAAAAGTAACGTTTCTTATAGCATATAACTTAAAAGAACCTGAAAGAGAGACTATAATGCTTTGAGGAGAGTGGACAGAGAGGGATAATTGTGGTCACGACCACGGATCTTATCGTCAGATGCTCTGATTTCATTCCTGGTTCTGACCTAGAAAAACTTACTTAACCCCCATGGCATCAGTTTCCATATCTATAAAATGGGACTAACACAATTATAATAACAGTGTCTGTTTTGTAAATTGGCATCGGATTATGTGAATTAACACCTGCGGAACATTTAGAACAGAATCAAGCACCTATTAAGCCCTCAATTTAATAAATGTCAGCTACTATTATTGTTATTTTTATTAATGGTGTTACAATATAGTAATGATTGTTTTGTCATTCTAACAGGCTGCTTTCTTATAACAAGTCAGGAAGGATACAAAGGCATTTGAAGTAAACTGGTCAAGAATTTGAACACAAAGCTAGGTTTAGTGCTTGTAGGAAAGCACACCATTTACAGAACTTGTAGCTCGTGAAATCTGAGTAGGCCAAGGGTTCTGAGTGCACAGGTTCTCAAGGTTCATTAGGGAACCCGGACTGCAAGAAGCCTCTCTAATGAATTTAGCAGTTTCTCACCGAAAGTCACAGTTTCTGAGAACATTATTTTATTTACGGTCCTTTTTAAGGTATTGTGCTGGAGAAAAGGGAGCTGGCATTGATTTTTGCGTGCCTGTTAGCCCCTGGAGAAGTCTTATTGGATTTAGCACTGCACTCTGTTCCTGCGCCATGGTGACTGAGTAGATGTCAGAACTGACAGCGGGATAGGATTATGCCCAGACGGATCCAGAACAAAGGGCTGCTCCGATTGGGTAGAGGAGATCACCAAATCCCTTGGTTCAAAGAATTGAATGCTTGCGAAAATGACAGTAAACTATTCTGGCGGGTCAGTAACAATTCTGTAAGCGGAAGAGGCACGCTGTCTATGTAAAGAGAAAAATGTTTTAAAATCTCCTTTCTTTCTAATGTATCTCATATATCCTGTTAAATTTTTCCCCTCAGCTGTATTGAGGTATGATTGACTCTTATTATATTTCTTCACATTGTTCTGTTATATAAATAATTTCTCTCAAAGACCTGAATTCCAAGAAAGCGAGATTTTATTTTGAATACCATCTTTATTTTCTAAAAAAAAAAGAAATATGTATTAGTATTTTGTTACTGCTGTGGTCCTTTGTATTGGCTTTATAGGATGTGAAAAAATTAAATTATATATTGCCTGCCCTTTTTATTAGCATTCAAGATAGAGCACATCCAGATAATCCAGAGAGGAATTCTTGACAACATAACAAACACAGATTCAAGATTTCATGGAGCAGATAAGTGTCTTTATGTCACGACCTCAACTGAGAGAATCCTTTGTGGAAATAAAGGATTTCTTTTCCCTTTTCTTTTCTTTCTTTCTTATTTGACAATGACTTTGGATTATAGAAGGTTCTACAACCAGCACTTGTAAATAAAACCAGCATTTGGAGAAAGTCACTGTCTGCATAAAGATATTTCCCTTCTTAGCCTTTCTACTCAGTGTCTTGTTTGGGAAGAAACTGAGGCTGCCTCTAAAGTAGCAGACAGAGTACAGAGCAGAGTCTTTCAACCTTGGCAGTAGTGACATTTAATTCTTTGTCATGAGGGCTATCCTGTGCATTGTAGGATGTTTGCAGCGTCCCCAGCTTATGCCTCCTGGGTGCCGGTCATACACCTTCTCCCACAATCACAACAATCAAAAGTGTCTCCAGACATTGCCGTATGTCCACTGTGAGGCACAATGAACCCAACGGAGAACCACTGGAGGTAGAGAATAAGGGAGATGTGCAAAAAACGTCAGAAAAAAGTATGGCTAAGAGGCGGTAGAGAAGCAGCAAGGGATTCAGTCAACAAAACAAATGTTTCTATTAAAACAAAGAGGGGCGCCTGTTGGCTCAATCGGAGGAGCATGTGACGCTTGATCTTGGGGTCGTGAGTTCCAGCCCCATGTCAGGTGTGGAGATTAATTAAATAAATAAAACTTTAAAAAAAAATAAGAAGAAATTAAGAACCAAAGAAGACATTGGGAAATTATTTGCAACAGTTAAGCCAAAGTATTAATACACTGACCATACCGAGATCATACTAATCACGAAGCAATTGTCAGAAATCCACACAGATAAGCAAAAATAGAAATGTAATGGCAAGTGTGAAACGTTCAAACTCATCTAAAAAACTGATCATTTCTCTTGTTCTTACTCTTTCTCTACAATTCAGTTGATAAGTCATTAGATGAGGTAGAGCAAATTAGGTGCTTTGGGAAAGGGTCAGGAGAGGAAAGAGCCACACAGGCCTGGAGGAAAGTGTCAGAACTCAGGGGCAGAGAGGAGGACATTCACAAGTTCATGTTGGAGCTGCATGGGGGAGCCGCACAGACATGGCTCGGAAGGGAGGAAGCAAGAATGAACTCGATTCATTGGCAGTACTGGTGTGAGCTTATATTCTCTAGAGCAAGAGAGAGATGTGCACAGTTAACCATAGACGTAAACCTGTGTGTCTATGTTGCACACGCCTGTATTTCCTGGCTCTCTACCATGGGGGCAGAAGTAGCTGGTATACACTTAGTGTAGCGCGTTGTTCTCTAAATACTGTCTCCACTTAAAGCGCTCCTTGGAGAAATGACTGACACTAGGGCTGGGATAGAGGAAGCAGAAGATAAGCCTAGAGTCTCTTGCTCTGTAACTCATGGAAATATTCAAGGAAACATGGGGGATTCATCAAAAGGACTTAGGAGCCAACTTGAAGGGGCTCTCACTAACGGAATCTGGGGCAAGGCAAGCATCAAAATGATGGTGATAGGTTATAGCCCATTAAATAAGACAGGAACTCATGAGTCCATACTGATCCGAATACAGTGCTTGAAGTCTAAGTTTGATGAGAAATGCGACATTTGCATGGACTCAGAGTAACTCCCCCATCCCCCAATACTTACTAATTTCAAAGGGAAGATGAGTGACTTCACAGTGGAGAGGCCGGGCAGGCGCCACCTTAACCAAGTGATCAAAGTTAACAGCATCGCTGGTAAGACTGATTGAAATTATGTACCACATGATAGAATATAATGAGAACACAGCGTCTTTACTCTGATATTCCTGCCAAAAATGCATAACCTGAATCTAATCATGAGGAAACATCAAGTAAACCCAAATTGAGGGACAGCATGCAAAATAACTGGTCCTTAATCTGCAAAAGTGTCAAAGTCACGAAAATGAAGGAAACTATAAGCTTTGAACTGGATCCATTAGCTAAGGAGGTGATTATGGAATGATTGGTGAACTTTAAATCGAGCCTAAGGATTACATGGCACTGATGTGTCAGTGTCAGTTACCTGATTTTCGTGTTGTGTGCAGGACAGTGTCATTGTGTATGGGAAACACACAGTCTGGAGGTGATGGGGCAACTCTCATGGTTCACAAAGAATAAATTGTACTGGTTTTGCATCTTTTCTCTTAAGTTTGAGATTCTTTCAACATAAAAAAAATTACCAGAATTAATAATGGCAATGCCAGTCGTCTTCCTGATATAGCCTCTGAATAGCAAACTAACAATATGTATCAAAGCCCTAAAAACCATCAGACCCAGGGGCGCCCGGCTGGCTCAGTCAGTGGAGTACAGGACTCTTGATCTCGGCGTTGTGAGTTTGAGCCCCACATTCGTTGTAGAGATTACTTAAAAATAAAATCTTGAAAAAAAAATCATCATATCCTGACTGATATCTGGTATTCTGTCCTAAGTGAACAAAGAATATGTTGGAAAGATAATTGTATTATAGTGTTACGTGGATAAGGCATCTTAATAAATTGTCCATCCAGGGGATTCTTGATTATTTATAAAAATAACCAGAAAAGACTGGAAATCCCCTCACCCCACCATTCTTGGCCCTTCAAGGCAGGAGGGCTCTGATTGGTCACACATTGGCTAAACTATTTTCTCATTACTGGTTTTCAGTATATATTTTATTTCCATTAAGGTAGTTCCAGTTTCCCTGTTTTCTTTTTCGTTTACCTGAACTAGCTTCCCAGCTCCCTCACTCTGCCTTGTCTCAGCCTGTCCCTGCCCCTCCTCCTGAGAGGCTCAGCCTCCTTGCATCTCCCTGAGGACAGGATTTCCTCTGTTTCCTGTGTGGAAACATTTTCAAACATGTGCTGTCACGTTACATTCCCTTGCCCTTGTACTGTTTCTAATCTGCCAGTAGACAGACAGGGTCAGAGCAATGCGGGATGCCCACTCTGATGGTAGCAGGGATGATCGCTTGGGTTTCTGGATCTTTGATTTCAAAATTCTGGCCAGTTGTTAGGAGCTAGAGCACTCATTCATCGGTACACCGCAGCAAGGAAACCCTCGTCTGACTGTTGAGTATGGGATCTTCTCTTTAGTTTATAGTACTCTAACTAGATTCTGTAGATCTCTGTGGATGTTTCAGTGGGAAATTAAAAAGATTACTACTCGTCCACAAAGCCTGGAAGGAGGCTGTTTCTAAAAGCGTCACCTATAAATAAATAATCCTTTAAAATACTCTCGGTAACCCTACGAAGGATTTGGTATGTTGTCGTGTCATACGCTGGGAAATTAGGGTTTGGAAAGGTTGGTAATGAGACTGGTTAACCAGCTAGTGTAAGTAGTAGAGTCAGGATTGAGCCCTCATCTCTTAGTTCAAAATTCACCAAACTTTGCTGCATGTGAAACCCTGTTCATCCAGAGAGCATGAATGCAATGTTATCTGATCACCAGGGAATCATGTGGGCTACACAATTTATTGCTTAGGACACGTACTTTGCCTTAACGACAAAACCCCTAATGAAAGCTGGATTTCTTCAATGCCTTTGAGTTCTCGGTCATGTATTTTTATTTTTATTTTTCTGTATCCTTCTCTCTTTTTTTCTCCATTTATAAGATAATACTATTAAGATAGCATAAACTCTATGCCAGAAGGCCTCTCGGGTAGAATTTTCAGCTCTCTGTTCTCAGAAGTCAAGAGTATGGACATTTGATGCTATATAACAGAGAAAGTACAAGAAAAGCGTATCGTCTCTTTGTAGTATGGGCTATGATTTTCAGTGTAATTTTCCTCATATCCATTCATCCATCTTTACACAAATATATTTTTGAGTACTTCTGCAGTGAAGCGTGCCAGCCTGTCTCATACCTGGCACGTCCCTTCTGGCTTGTGATTCACCCAGCAGTCACTTTTATCTCTGCTGTGCTGTATTGGCAAGATGTCCATTGTTAAGTTGTCCTAATAAAAAAAAAAAACAACCCACCAATTCAAAATTAAATAAATTTAATATGTCAAACCAATAACTGTTACATTATAGTCTAGAAATCATATAATAACTGCTGCTACATAATAAAATTATGCACGTGTATAAAAAAATGAGCGGTAGGTGTGAAATGAGAGGTTTTTGACATGACAATTTTCTCGTATTTTAAGCATACACAAGAAGCCTATGAAAGGTAATCTGTCTTCTTGGCACATTTGAAAACAGTCCTGAATTCTGTGTTTTCCTTGTGGAAATGTAATTCGTGTACCTATTCGTTCTTTCCAAATATGAAGCCATGCGCTTTTGGTGCAGAGAGTGAAGACCATGCTTATGAAAAATGGACAGTGGAGTGTTTTTTCTCCATGTGGATTAAAAACACAACATACTTCTCAGGTCCCAGATTTGCCAGATATGTGCCCCAGGACCTTGTGATGTTGTCCTTCTCTTGTGTGTGTCAGGGGGCTGGGTGGGGGATATACGTGTGTATCGTAACGGAAGATCAGAACAAATGTGACAGACTCTGTTTCCCTTCTGCTCTTTTCCTGCTGCCTTGTTTCCCTGTGGGGAGGGGCGTGGGTATGGGGAGGGGGTGGCAGTTGTAAAACTGCCATCACGCAAACTCGTTTCCCGCTCGTGTTTGCAGTTTCCACATGGGAGCATATGTACATGCTATCAGTGGAGGTGATTACAGCAACTGTCAATGCCTCCTGGAAGGTGGAACCCCAAACTGCCAAGGTTTCCTGCCAGGGAAAATGTAGAAATGGCACTGCCACCTGTTGTTTAAACCAGAGAATAGCTCCAAGTTCTGTTGCAGGAATGTCAAGGGCAAAGCCTAGGAGTAAGCACCCCCGTGAGCGTATCTCTTCTCCCTCACAGGGAAGCCCCAGCTTCTTATCTATAATGTCACGTGTGTGTTATGAAGTGAGCTATCAAATGTGGGTTTCCGCAGCGTAGAGGAAGGTATTTACGTTGAAAACACTGGGTCCTTGTTTACACTGTGTGTGATTTTCAGTACTTTCTTACACACAGTGTGGCTTAGGGCTCTTGATTTTGGGTGCTTTTTCTCTCAAGAAAACAAAGCAAAGGCAAAAGAAGAAATTCTCTTCCCTAGAGCTGCTAATGATGGATGAAAACGTAGGAAAGTGCCTGGGACTAGAGTCATATTTTTCTCTCCCAGCAAACAGTTCATCCACAGCTCAGGTAGCCAATATCAGTTGCTTTTATTGCTGTCCGTGCATTGATTCCTTTGGGTATCAGATGTCTTGCTCTGTTCCTGGGTCCTGTAGGGAGGAAAGGATAGCTCTTGAGAACTTTCAGAGCTGGTGTTAAGTTTATGTAGTGGAGCAGATGTGAACTTCATGGGAGGAGGGGTTTCTGACGGGTGACGTGTGGTCATGTAGGTTTCATGGAGTCTTGTGAATTATCAGACTGTGATGGCCAGAGATCAGTGCCCTCAGTACCAGTTACCATGGTGTAATTCATTAGCTTTCACTCAGTTAAAGTAGTCTGTATTTAGAAACAGACCAGAAGGAAACACAAGGCCAAGTGAACACAAGCCTTATTGGATTCTAGTCTCTGAAGCCATAGCTGTTTTTTTTTTTTCAGATGATTTTTCAACTTTCTGGTTTTTAGGGAGCTTGCACTAGACGGTTGGTAGGGACTCCTAACCGTAGCATAGACAGGGGGCCTGTGACTTTTCTCAGTTCTCCCCTTTCCTTACATCCTCTTTCTCAATTTCTGATACTCCTAGGATAGACCTGGAGCTCACTTTATGACTCTGCTACACCACTACCAATAAACTTAAAGTTGTCTTGCTGAGGACCAACACCAACCAGTGGTGTTCATATTGACCTTTTAGGTTCAAGAAAGTCCAAGCTCAGGCAGAGTAGTAAAAGAAAAGGTTAGAAATAGTATGAAATAATAGAAGGGAGCCAGGAGACATTTGAGGGCTGGTTCTCAACTTCAGACACATTTTTAAGCTCTTAGGGCCTTAATTTCCCCATTTATAAAATGGGAAATTCAGATCAGATCAGATCAGAAGAGTTTGAGGTTTTTGCTACCTATAATTACAGGTAAACCTCCAGACCCCCTAAATAAAGTGATTATCTCATTGAATTTGATCAAATGAATTTTTTGGCGTTTCCTAGTACATACGAAAGTTATGTTTAAACTCTTGGTCTATTAAGTTTGCAACAGCATTATGTTTAAAAAAAACGGCATATATATCTTAATTGGAAAATACTTTATTGCTAAAAACTGCTAACCATCTGAGCTTCCAGTGACTCGTGATCTTGTTGCTGGAGGGTCTTGCCTCTCTGTTGGCGGCTGCTGGCTGGTCAGGGTGGTGGGGCTGAAGGTTGGGGTTGGGGCAGTTTCTGAAAATAAGACAAGGTCGCCTCATCGCTGGACTCTTGCTTTCATGAGCGAATTCTCTGGAACACGCGACGCGGCCTGATCGCATCTGACCCCTGGCGGAACTTCTTTCGGGACTGGAGTCCTGCCTCAGACCCTGCCGCTGCCTTATCGGCTCAGCTGATGTCCTGTTCCGAATCCTCCGTTGTCATTTCAACGGTCTTCCCAGCGTCTTCACCGGGAGGACCTTCCACCTCCAGAAACCATGTGCGCATCCGGTCAGGTTTGACGAGGAGATGGCAGGCCTTCGGTCCCGTCTGCAGCCCCCACTTCTGACCCCGGTTCCCTTGCTGTTTCCACCACAGCAGCAGGGACTCCCTCCCCTGACGTCTTGAAGGGGCATCTTGAGGGCTGGAACCAACTTCTTCCAAAGCCCTGTGAATGCTGATACTTTGACTTCTTTCCACAAATCACAAGTATTCTTAATGGTGTCTAGGATGGTGAATCCTTCCCAGAAGGCTTTCAGTTTACTTTGCCCAGATCCAGCAGAGGAATCACTGTCAACGGCAGCTGTGGTGCTACAAAACGTATGTTTTCAAGACCTGAAACTTTGATCCATGGGCTTGGAATGGATGTCGTGTCAACAGTCATGAATTCAACATGAATCTCGTCTGTGTCCATCAGAGCTCTTGGGTGACCTGGTGCATTGTCTGTCAATGAGCAGTCATGGTTTTTTTTGTTTTTAATTTTTTTTTAATGTTTATTTATTTTTGAGACAGAGAGAGACAGCATGAACGGGGGAGGGTCAGAGAGAGAGGGAGACACAGAATCTGAAGCAGGCTCCAGGCTCTGAGCACAGGCTCTGAGCCTCAGCACAGAGCCCGACGCGGGGCTCAAACTCACGGACCATGAGATCATGACCTGAGCTGAAATCGGACGCTTAACTGACTGAGCCACCCAGGCGCTCCTGAGCAGTCATGTTTTAAAAGCATTCTTTTTTCTGAGCAGTAGGTCTCAACAGTGGGCTTGAAATATTCAGTAAACCATGCTGTAAACAGATGTGCTGTCATCCAGGCCTTGTTCCATTTCTAGAGACAGGCAGAGTAGATGTAGCATAGTTCGTAAGGGCCCTGGGATTTTTGGAATGCCACACGGACGTAGGGTTCAAGTTAAAGTCCTCACCAGCTGCATTAGCCTCTCACAAGAGAGTCAGCCTGTCCTTTGAGGCTTTGAAGCCAGGCATGGACTCCTCTCCAGCCATGAAAGTCCTAGATGGCGCCTTCCAGTGCG
>NW_026059186.1:0-11336 GCF_023721935.1 Panthera uncia | reverse complement strand
AGATGTGTGTTTTGACTTGCCATAGTCCCTAAAACACTGCTGCTACACGGTTGCGTGAACTTTTTCTGGGGCAGGCTGGCACCCAGCCACAGTCTCTGGACATCTCCCACAAACGTTCCTGGGTGAGGCCAGCACCCAGCCATTGCTCGGTGAGACCTTCCTGTAGAGGGGCAGAATGGGTCAAAGCCACAGTACCTCAGAAGAGAGGGGTTGGGAAACAGTCCCATCTGAGATAAAACTCAGGAGGGAGGTGCTGCCTGGCAGTCTGATGGCTTGGTCATGGACAGTGTAGAAGTGGTGAGAAGAAGGAAGCTGGAGACAAAAGACTAGTGTGCGATTGCTGATCGGGGAGAACAGAGTTCTGATACTAGAGACTGGGTAGCTGGGGGACACCATTTTCACCCCTCTGGCACTTGCACATACACAACTACATGAGCTGCAACAATCCACCCCAGTAAGCTAAACAGCGCCATCTAGTGGAGAATGGAGCTGTTACACTAAGCCCCTTTCAACTGGACAAACCATCTGATCTCAGTTTATGTCTGCTTAGTTTATGGATTATAAAGTGCTTCATAGTTTGACTTCTAGGGGAAACTGGATGTAATTTCAATCATATTTCATTCTGTTCTCTGGTCCATCTATTCAGTTTTTTTTTCCTTTTTCTTTTCTTATTCTTGAATAAAGAGAAAAAATTATTTTTATTTTCTGTTTTTATATAAGAAAGATTTTTCTTTAATCTTTTTCTACTATATTTTCACCTTTTTGTTAATTTTTTAAATTCTATTTTAATTTAATCATCTCATTTTATTCTATTTTATCATATTTATTTTTCCAAATTTTCAAATGTTTTCCTTTTTTTCCTTTCCCTTTCTTTTCTTTCCTGTTTTTTCTATATTCTAGCAAGCTTCTTTCAACAACCAGACCAAAACACACCTAGGATCTAGCATCCTTTATTTGATTATTTTGTGCTGTTTTAAATTAAAAAATTTTTATTTATTCTTTTTCTTCCTCCAAAATGACAAAATGAAGGAATTCACCCCAAAAGAAAGAACAGGAAGAAATGACAGCCAAGGACTTAATCAACACAGATACAAGCAAGATGTCTGAACCAGAATTTAGAATCATAACAATAAGAATACTAGCTGGGATTGAAAATAGATTGGAATCCCTTTCTGCAGGGATAAAAGAAGTAAAAGCTAGTCAGGATGAAATAAAAAAAAATGGTATAACTGAGCTGCAATCTCGAATGTATGCCACAGTAGCAATGATTAAAGTATGGATGAAGCAGAGCAGTGAATCAGTGACATAGAGGACAAACTTATGGGGAATAATGGGGCAGAAAAAAAGGGAGACTGAGGCAAAAGAACACAATATAAGAATTAGAGAACACAATATAAGAATAAGAATATAAGAATTAGAGACTCGTTAAAAATGAATAACATCAAAATCATAGGGGTCCCAGAAGATGAAGAGAGAGAAAAAGGGATAGAAGGGTTATGTGAGCAAATCATAGTGGAAAACTTTCTTAACCTGGGGAAAGACAAAGACATCAAAATCCAGGAAGCCCAGAGAACTTCCTTTAGAGTCAACAAAAACTGGCCATCAACAAGGCATATCATAGTCAAATTCATAAAATACTCAGGCAAGGAAAGAATCATGAAAGCCACAAGGGAAAAAAAATGACCTTAACCTACAAGGGAAGGCAGATCAGGTTCGCAGCAGACCTATCCACAGAAACCTGGCAGGCCAGAAAGGAGTAGCAGGATATATTCAGTGTGCTGAATCGGAAATATATGCAGCCAAGAATTCTTTATTCAACAAGGCTGTCATTCAAACTAGAAGGAGAAATAAACAGTTTCCCAGAAAAACAAAAACTAAATGATTTGTGACCACTAACTCAGCCCTCCAAGAAATTTTAAGGGGGACTCTCTGATGGGAAAAAAGATGAAAAAGCAAACAAACAAACAAACCGAAAAGACCAAAAGCAACAAAGACTAGAAGGGACCAGAGAACACTACCAGAAACTCCAACTCTACAGGCAACATAATGGCAATAAATTCATATTTTTCAGTACTCACTCTAAATGTCAGTGGACTAAATGCTCTAATCAAAAGACATAGGGTAACAGAATGGATAAGAAAACAAGATCCATCTATATGCTGTTTACAAGAGACCCACTTTAGACCTAAAGACACCTTCAGATTGAAAGTAATGGGATGGTGAACCATCTATCATGCTAATGGTCACCAAAAGAAAGCCAGAATAGCCATACGTACATCAGAAAATATAGATTTTAAAATAAAGACTGAAACAAGAGGTGAGGAAGGGCATTATATCATGATTAAAGGGTCCATCCACCAAGAAGATCTAACAATTGTAAACATTTATGCTCTAAATGTGGGGAACCCAAATATATAAATCAGTTATTTACAAACATAAAGAAACTCATTGATAATAATACCATAATAGTAGGGGACTTCAACACCCCACTCACAGCAATGGACAGATCATTGAAACAGAAAATCAACAAGGAAACAATGGCTTTGAATGACACACTGGACTGGATGGACTTAACAAATATATACAGAACATTTCATCCTAAAGCAGCAGAATACACATTCTTCTCGAGTGCACATGGAACATTCTCCAAAATAGATCATATACTGGGACATAATCAGCCTTCGACAAGTGTAAAAAGATTGAGATTATACTGTGCATATTTTCAGACCACAATGCTATGAAACTTGAAATCAACCACAAGGAAAAATTTGGAAAGATAACAAATACTTGGAGTCTAAAGAACATCCTACTAAGGAATGAATGGGCTAACCAAGAAGTTAAAGAGGAAATTAAAAAGTACTTGGAAGCCAATGAAAATGATAACACCACAACCCAATACCTCTGGGGTGCAGCAAAGGCAGTCATAAGAGGGAAGTATATAGCAATCCAGGCCTTCCTAAAGAAGAAAGAAAGGTTTCAGATAGACAACCTAATCTTACACCTTAAAGAGCTAAAAAAAGAACAGCAAATAAAACCCCAAACCAGCACAAGACAGGAAATAATAAATTTTAGAGCAGAAATCAATGCTATCAAAACCAAAAAAAACAGTAGAACTGATCAATGAAACCAGAAGCTGGTTCTTTGAAAGAATTAAGAAAATTGATAACCCCGTAGCCAGTTTGATCAAAAAGAAAAAGGAAAGGACCCAAATAAATAAAATCAAGAATGGAAGAGGAGAGATCACAACCAACACAGCAGAAATACAAATAATAAAAGAATATTATGAGCAATTATGCACCAATAAAATACACAATCTGGAAGAAATGGATAATTTCTAGAAACATATAAACTACCAAAACTGAAATAAGAAGAAATAGAAAAACTGAATGGACCCATAACCAGTAAAGAAATCAAGTTAGTAATCAAAAATCTCCCATAAAACAAGAGTCCAGGGCTTGATGGCTTTCCAGGGGAGTTCTACCAAACATTTAAAGAAGAGTTAACACCTATACTTTTGAAGCTGTTCCAAAAAAATTTGAAATGGAAGAAAAATTTCCAAACTCACTCTATGAAGCCAGCATTACCTTGATTCCTAAACCAGACAAAGACCCCCTAAAAAGGAGAACTACAGACCAATTTTCCTTATCAACATGGATGCAAAAATCCTCAACAAGATACTAGCCAACTAGATCCAACAATACAGTAAAAGAATTATTCACCATGACCAAGCAGGGTTTATATCTAGTATGCAGGGCTGGTTCAATATCCACAAAACAATCAATGTGATACATCACATCAATAAAAGAAAGGACAAGGGGCGCCTGGGTGGCGCAGTCGGTTAAGCGTCCGACTTCAGCCAGGTCATGATCTCGCGGTCCGTGAGTTCGAGCCCCGCGTCAGGCTCTGGGCTGATGGCTCAGAGCCTGGAGCCTGTTTCCGATTCTGTGTCTCCCTCTCTCTCTGCCCCTCCCCCGTTCATGCTCTGTCTCTCTCTGTCCCAAAAATAAATAAAAAACGTTGAAAAAAAAAATTAAAAAAAAAAAAAAAAGAAAGGACAAAAACATGATCCTCTCAACAGATGCAGAGAAAGCATTTGACAAAACACAGCATCCTTTCTTCAAGGGTCAAGAAAGTAGGGATAGAAGGATCATAAGTCAAGATCATAAAAGCCATAAATGAAAGACTTGCTGCTAATATCATCCTCAATGGGTGAGCTTTCCCCCTAAGGTCAGGAACAAGACAGAGATGCCCACTCTCACCACTGTTATTCAACATAGCATTGGAAGTCTTAGCCTCAGCAGTCAGACAACACAAAGGAGTAAAAGGCATCAAGTCGGCCAGAAGGAGGTCAAACTTTCACTCTTCACAGATGACATGATACTCTATATGGAAAATGCAAAAGATTCTACCAAAAAACTGCTAGAACTGATCCATGAATTCAGCAAAGTCACAGGATATAAAATCAATGCACAGAAATCGGTTGCATTCCTATACACCAATAATGAAGCAACAGATAGAGAAATCAAGGAACCGATCCCATTTACTATTGCACCAAAACCCATAAAATACCTAGGAATAAACCTAACAAAAGAAGTGAAAAATCTATACACTGAAAACTATACAAAGCTTATGAAAGAAATTGAAGAAGACACAAATAAATGGAAAAAGATTCCATGGTCCTGGATAGGAAGAACAATTATTGTTAAACTGTTGATACTATCCAAAGGAATCTACGTATTCAGTGCAACCCCTATCAAAATAACACCAGCATTCTTCAGAGCTAGAACAATCCTAAAATTTGTATGGAACCAGAAAGGACTCCGAATGCCAAAGCAATCTTGAAAAAGAAAACTGAACCTGGAGGCATTACACTCCCGGACTTCAAGATGTATTACAAAGCTGTAATCATCAAGACAGCATGGTACTGGCACAAAAACAGACACTCAGATCAATGGAACAGAATAGAGAACTCAGAAATGGACCCACAAATGTATGGCCAACTCATCTCTGACAAAACAGGAAAGAATATCCAATGGAATAAAGACAGTCTCTTCAGCAAATGGTGCTGGGAAACTGGACAGTGACATGCAGAAAAACGAACCTGGACCACTTTCTTATACCATACACAAAAATAAACTCAAAATGGATGAAAGACCTAAATGTAAGACAGGAAGCCATCAAAATCCTCTAGGAGAAAGCAGGCAAAACCTCTTTGATCTTGGCCACAGCAACTTCTTACTCAACACATCTCTGGAGGCAAGGAAAACAAAAGCAAAAACGAACTATTGGGATCTCATCAAAATAAATAGCTTCTGAACAGCGAAGGAAACAATCAGCAAAACTAAAAGGAAACTGACAGAATGGGAGAAGATATTTGCAAATGACATATCAGATAAAGGACTAGTATCCAAAATCTATAAAGAATTTACTAAACTCAATACCCAAAAAACAAATAATCCAGTGAAGAAATGGGCAAAAGACATGATTAGACACTTCTCCAAAGAAGACATCCAGATGGCTAACAGACATATGAAGAAAATGCTCAACATCACTCATCATCAGAGAAATACGAATTTAAACCACAATGAGATACCACCTCACACCAGTCAGAATGGCTAAATTTAATAACTCAGGCAACAACGGATGTTGGCGAGGATGCAAAGAAAGAGGATCTCTTTTGCACTGCTGGTGGGAATGCAAACTGGTGCAGTCACTCTGGAAAACAGTATGGAGGTTCCTCAAAAAGTTAAAAATAGAACTACCCTATGACCCAGTAATTGCACTAGTAGGTATTATCCAAGGGATATAGGTGTGCTGTTTTGAAGGGGCACATGCAACCCAATGTTTATAGCAGTACTATCAATAATAACCATAGTATGGAAACAGTCCAACTGTCCATTGACAGATGAATGGGTAAAGAAGATGTGGTATACAACCCCCTCCCCCATCCCCCCCACACATATAGTAACTTGGCAATCAAAAAGAATGAAATCTTGCCATTTGCAACTACAAGAATGGAACTAGAGGGCATTATGCTAAGTGAAATTAGAGAAAGACAGAATCATGTGACTTCACTCATATGAGGAATTTAAGATACCAAACAGATGAACATAAGGGAAGGGAAGCAAAAATAATATAAAAACAGGGAGGGGACAAAACATAAGGGACTCTTAAATATAGAGAACAAACAGAGGGTTGTTGGAGGGGCTATTGGAGGGAGGATGGGCTAAATAGGAAAAAGGCATGAAAGAAGACACTTATTGGGATGATCACCAGAGTTATACATAGGGGATGAATCACTGGAACCTACTCCTGAAATCTTTGTTGCACTATATGCTAACTTGGATGTAAATTAAAAAGAAAAAATAAAGCTCATGTTCAGAGAGATGAAAAAAATACATAAAAAAATTTTAAAAAGCAAAAAAATTTTCTTAAAAAAAGATGTGGAGTAAAGGGAACCCTTGTACAGTGTTAGTGGGAACATAAATTAGTGCAGTCACATGGACATTTTTTTCCTCAAAAAATTAAAAATAGAAATAGCATATGATTCAGTAATTTCACTTCTGAGTATTTAACTGAAGAAAATGAAAACACTAATTTGAAAATAAATATGCACCCCTGTTTACTGTGGTATTATTTACAATAGCCAAGATACAAAAGCAGTCCAAGTATCATCCATAAGTGAATGATAAAGAAGATGTGGTGTATATGCACGATAGAATATTACCCAACCTTAAAAAAGAATGAAATCTTGCCATTCATGACAACATGGATGGACTTAGAGGGTGTTATAGTTAAAGTTAAAGTTAGACAAAGACAAATGCCACATGATATAATTTATGTATTTGTGGAGTTAAAAAAACAAATGAACAAACAAAACACTAAAAATAGACTTAGAAATACATAGAACTGGTGATTACCAGAGAAGAGAGGATGGGAGGATGGGGGAAACAGGTGAAGAGGGTTAAGAGGTACAAACTTCTAGTTATAAAATAAATAGACCCTGGGGATAAAAAGTACAGTGTAGGGGACATCAATAATGTAATAACTTTGTATGGTGACAGATGGGAACTGCACTTGTTGTGACAATTTCATAATGTATATAATTGTCAAGTCACTCTGTTGTCTGCTTTAAACTAATATTGTATGTCAACTATATTTCAATTAAAAAATGTCTAAAGAAAGTATTGAAACAGATGGTAAAAGTTAGAATCTTGCAACAAACATCAGGAAAGAAAAACAACTATGTAAACAGTAAAAGCATAGGTAAATATAACAGACATTCTTTCTCGTCTTGAGATTTCCAAATTATGTTTTGATATCTGGAGCAAAAGTTATAACATTACCTGAGGTGGTTCACAGTATATTTAGAGAAAATATTTAAGATAATTATATTATAAACAGCAGAGGGCAAAGGTAGGTAAGGTTTCTATGCTTTACTTGAACTGCAAAATGTGCACACCAGTCATATTTAAAATTGTATATATACAGTGTAACACCTAGCCAACCACCAAAAAAATTATAAAAAGAGATTAAAATATGCTATACATACATAAAAATGGAATTCTCAAAAATACTCAAGTAACCCATAGGACTGAGAGAAAAAGAACATAGAAACAATAAACAGAAGACAAAAAATAAAAATTTTAAACATAAATGGTCAATAGTATATGGTTAAAAGACCGATTACAAGTGGAGAAGGGCAAAGTAGATGATATAACCAAGTGTATGTGCACTGTAAGAAACTCATTTCAGAGGTAATGATATAGGTAGGCTGAAATAAAAAGGGTGGAAAAAGTGGCTACTGAGCACATGTAGAAAACAAGTTCAGTCTGTAGGCAAGGGACAGAACCCAAGCTTGAGTTTTGGCAACACCTTCTGGAAAACAAAAAGGAGACTGTCACACCCGGGCTGGTGCTTTGCAGGATGTAGAAGGCATATAAACTTAAGAAATTACCAGAAGAGGGGATAAGAAGAATGAAACGGGTTAATACCAGGTCTGAGAAAGCCTCAGAATCACCAGCAGAGCTAATAGCAGGTATTTCTGTCCTGAAGGCAGTAAGTCAATTTGAAGACAGCAATGTAAAACTTCACAGAATGTGAAAAATTAAAGGAAAATAACATTCCCAAGGATCACTTTAATGTTCCAATAACCAGCAGAACAGTGGTTACCCGGGGCTGGAGAGTAGGAGAATTGGGTGATGTTGTTACAGGGTAAAAACTTGTACCTGGTAGATGAATAATCCTGGAGATCTAATGCACAGCACAGTGGTTACTGTATTATAAACTTCAAAGTTGCTGAGAGACAAGATCTTAAATTTTCTCATCACAAAAATAAATGAAAATTATGTGACATGATAGAGATGTTAGCTAGGGCTGGTAACCATACTGCAATATATAATTCCATCAAATCAACACATTATACATGTTAAACTTATGCAATGTTATGTCAAGTCTATCTCATTTTTAAAAAAGAACTCTCAATACTCCACTGTAAAAAGTAACAATTCGGTTAGAGAATGAGGAACACAGGAAGGGACATTTCACTGAAGAAGATATATACATGGCAAGTGCTACAGACTGAACGTCTGTCCTCCCAAAATTTACATGTTGAAATCCTAACCCTCAACGTGATGGTATAGGGAGGTGGGGCCTTTGGAAGTGATTAGTCCTTGAGGGCAGACCCTCTTGAATGGGATTAGTGCCCTTGTAAGAGAGGCCCCAGAAAGCACCCTGTTCCTTCTTGCCTGTGACATTACAGTGAGCAGAAGGTCATCTATGAAGTGGACACCAAATCTGCCAGTACCTGATTGTGGATTTCCCAGTCTCCAGAACTGTGAGAAATAAATAAATTTTAGGCTACCCAGTTTGTGGTATTTTTTTAACAGCAGCCTGAGCTGACTAAGATAGCAAATAAGCACATGAAAGATGTTCAACATCACTAGCCCTTAGGGAAATGTAAATCATAATCACAATGAGATATTACCACATGCTTACTAGCACGCATAAAATGAAAAACATCTAAAATTTCAAACGTTGGTTGAGGATGCAGAAAATTGGATCTCTCATACATTGATGGTGGAAATGTAAAAATGGTATAGCCACTCTGGAAGAATTTGGCACTTTCTTAAAAAACTAAAAATATACCTGCCATACAACTCAACAACCACACTGATGGGGATTTATCCCAGAGAAATGAAAACTTTTGTCCACTCAAGAACCTGTTCTTGAATGTTTATAGGAACTTTACTTGCAATATCCCCAAACTGGAAACAGCACAAATGTCCTTCCACAGGTAATTGGTTAAGGAAGATATGGTAAAGCCACACCATGGAATAGTATTCAGCAATAAAAAGGTATGAACTATGGATATACACAACAGCTTAAAAAAAATCAGTGGATTTATGTTGAGTGAAAGAGGCCAATCTCTAAAGGTAACATTTTTGAAATGGCAAAATCGTAGAGCTGGAGTTCAGATTCATGGTTGCAAGTAGTCAGGGAAGGGGAGGAAGGATGTGACTGTAGAGGAATGTAGCACCAGGGTAACGGAACAGTCTCTATCTTGCTCATGGTGGTAGTCACATAAACCACACGTGTGATAAGATGACAGAGTCACTCAAGCATCCTACCAATGTCAGTTGCTGGCTTTGATATTATTCTACAGTTACATACAGTGTTACACTTGGGGAACTAGATGAAGGGTACCCTGGATCTCTCTGTATTATTTCTCAACTTCCTGTGAGTCTATAATTATTTTAAAATAAAAAGTTTAAAAAAGAGCAAGAGGGAACAAGAAAAAGCAAATCTAGTTAAGTAAATATGTGCTAACAAAAATTAAAACAATTAAATTAAGTTTTAAAACAATAGCAACAATACCAAACCAAAACAAAAACTATAAGATTATAATATTCATTACTGATGGAGATGTGGGGCAGTGTAAAATGCTACTGGAAATATGAAATATTGTAGCCTTTTTGGAAGACAATCTGGAATCAATTAAAGTGTAAAAATGCTTATAATCTTTGGCAATTCCACTCAAGACTCTGTCCGCTAAAATGTACTAATCTATAAAGTTATATATATAAAATGGTGTTTACTAAATGAAACTGGAAAAGTGTGTAGCTATCTATGGGTGAAATGAGGAGCAAATTTTGAGACCTTTACAGCATGGAATATTATGCAGCCCCATTACTTATAATTTCAAGTAACTTGGGAACATTTCCATGAATGTTGTTAAGGATAAGATACAGGAAAGGGTGTTTATATAGGTGTGTATGCACATGTACAAGTATGTATTTATATATGATTATAAGAGTATGGAGAAATAAGGGCACCTGGGTGGCTCAGTAGGTTGAGTGTCTGACTTCAGCTCAGGTCAGGATCTTCCAGTTTGTGAGTTCAAGCCCTGCTGTCAGCACCAAAGCTGTCAGTGCAGAGCCCACTTCAGGATTCTCTGTCCGCCTCTCTCTCTGCCCCTTGTCCACTCATACTCTCTCTCTCTCTCTCTCTCAAAAATAAAATAAACATTAAAAAAAAAGAGTATGGAGAAAATATAGAATGTCAGTCACTAGGTTGGAGGCATGGGCTAATGGGGGACCACAATGAGGTGATGCTGAGGAGGTTAGAAGGACAGTGGTAACATCTCTATGATTAAAAACAGCAAGAGTGTGGGTGCCTGGGTGGCTCAGTCATTAAGCATCTGACTTTGGCTCAGGTCATGCTCTCACAGTTCATGAGTTCAAGTCTCCATATCTGGTGAGCTCGAGCCCTGCTTCTGGTGAGCTCGTGAACCTCTTCTGGTGAACTTGTGCCCCGCTTCAAGTGAACATGAACCCCAGGTAAGCCTCACTTTCCCCACCCACCCTCTCTCTCTTGCTCACTTGCGCCCTCTCTCTCGAAAAAAACCACAACAGCAAGAGTGATACCCTGTTTGTAACAAATTGTGTATGTGACTTTGAGTGTGTTTGCATAAATTGAAGAATAAAATGATGGTCACCAAAATATTGGGCTGATTACAACAAAGTGGGAGGATTACAGAGAATTTTTATGTTCTATTTTTATATATTGTTGGAGTTCTTTATAATGAGCATGTATTATTCATACAACCAGAAAAAAGTCACTTTTATTACAAAATAAAATTTAGAGGACAATGAAAATATTCAATAGGAGGGTTGGAAATATACCTGAGAAAATCTCTCCTCTACCCCCCCAAAATAAAACAAAGATGTAGAGATACCATTCACAGAAATGTTAAGAATATTAAAGCCTTATAAAGGAGTTACAACCTCTAACAGGAGTCCCAGGTGAAAAGGAGAGAACAAAATTATCAAATAAAT